>NW_026608622.1:0-60000 GCF_029499605.1 Hyla sarda | reverse complement strand
GTTTTGAGCAGATATCTCCTTCCGTACGGCCGGAATTGCAAGAAGTTTGTGCATCTTCTATGTTGGTCGCGGTCAATGGCAAAAGACGCTTATCTGCAATCTAGGTGTTTTTGCGTTCTGCGCCAGCCAAAAGAGTGCCCGGCTTAAAACGACAACGCAGGCATGTCGGGTGCCACTGTCTGCACCGGAACAGCAAGTTTTGAGCAAATATCTCCTTCCGTTCGGCCGCAATGGCAAGAAGCTTGTGCATCTTCTCTGTTCGTCGCGGTCAATGGGAAAAGGCGCTTATCTGCAATCTAGGTGTTTCTGCGTGATGCGCCCGCCCAAAGAGTGCCCGGGTGAAAACGACAACGCAGGCATGTCGGGTGCCACTGTCTGCACCAGCACAGCAAGTTTTGAGCAAATATCTCCTTCCGTTCGGCCGCAATGGCAAGAAGCTTGTGCATCTTCTCTGTTCGTCGCGGTCAATGGGAAAAGGCGCTTATCTGCAATCTAGGTGTTTCTGCGTGCTGCGCCCGCCCAAAGAGTGCCCGGGTGAAAACGACAACGCAGGCATGTCGGGTGCCACTGTCTGCACCAGCACAGCAAGTTTTGAGCAAATATCTCCTTCCGTACGGCCGCAATGGCAAGAAGCTTGAGCATCTTCTCTGTTCGTCGCGGTCAATGGGAAAAGGCGCTTATCTGCAATCTAGGTGTTTCTGCGTGCTGCGCCCGCCCAAAGAGTGCCCGGGTGAAAACGACAACGCAGGCATGTCGGGTGCCACTGTCTGCACCAGCACAGCATGATTTGAGCAAATATCTCCTTCCGTTCGGCCGCAATGGCAAGAAGCTTGTGCATCTTCTCTGTTCGTCGCGGTCAATGGGAAAAGGCGCTTATCTGCAATCTAGGTGTTTCTGCGTGCTGCGCCCGCCCAAAGAGTGCCCGGGTGAAAACGACAACGCAGGCATGTCGGGTGCCACTGTCTGCACCAGCACAGCAAGTTTTGAGCAAATATCTCCTTCCGTTCGGCCGCAATGGCAAGAAGCTTGTGCATCTTCTCTGTTTGTCGCGGTCAATGGGAAAAGGCGCATATCTTCAATCAAGGTGTTTCTGCGTGCTGCGCCCGCCCAAAGAGTGCCCGGGTGAAAACGACAACGCAAGCATGTCGGGTGCCACTGTCTGCACCAGCACAGCAAGTTTTGAGCAAATATCTCCTTCCGTTCGGCCTCAATGGCAAGAAGGCTTGTGCATCCTCTCTGTTCGTCGCGGTCAATGGGAAAAGGCGCTTATCTGCAATCTAGGTGTTTCTGCGTGCTGCGCCCGCCCAAAGAGTGCCCGGGTGAAAACGACAACGCAGGCATGTCGGGTGCCACTGTCTGCACCAGCACAGCAAGTTTTGAGCAAATATCTCCTTCCGTTCGGCCGCAAAGGCAAGAAGCTTGTGCATCTTCTCTGTTCGTCGCGGTCAATGGGAAAAGGCGCTTATCTGCAATCTAGGTGTTTCTGCGTGCTGCGCCCGCCCAAAGAGTGCCCGGGTGAAAACGACAACGCAGGCATGTCGGGTGCCACTGTCTGCACCAGCACAGCTAATTTTGAGCAAATATCTCCTTCCGTTCGGCCGCAATGGCAAGAAACTTGTGCATCTTCTCTGTTCGTCGCGGTCAATGGTAAATGCGCTTATCTGCAATCTAGGCGTTTCTGCGTGCTGCGCCCGCCCAAAGAGTGCCCGGGTGAAAACGACAACGCAGGCATGTCGGGTGCCAATGTCTGCACCAGCACAGCAAGTTTTGAGCAAATATCTCCTTCCATTCGGCCGCAATGGCAAGAAGCGTGTGCATCTTCTCTAATCGTCGCGGTCAATGGGAAAAGGCGCTTATCTGCAATCTAGGTGTTTCTGCGTGCTGCGCCCGCCCAAAGAGTGCCCGGGTGAAAACGGCAACGCAGGCATGTCGGGTGCCACTGTCTGCACCAGCACAGCAAGTTTTGAGCAAATATCTCCTTCCGTTCGGCCGCAATGGCAAGAAGCTTGTGCATCTTCTCTGTTCGTCGCGGTCAGTGGGAAAAGGCGCTTATCTGCAATCTAGGTGTTTTTGCGTGCTGCGCCCGCCCAAAGAGTGCCCGGGTGAAAACGACAACGCATGCATGTCGGGTGCCACTGTCTGCACCAGCACAGCAAGTTTTGAGCAAATATCTCCTTCCGTTCGGCCGCAATGGCAAGAAGCTTGTGCATCTTCACTGTTAGTCGCGGTCAATGGGAAAAGGCGCTTATCTGCAATCTAGGTGTTTCTGCGTGCTGCGCCCGCCCAAAGAGTGCCCGGGTGAAAACGACAACGCAGGCATGTCGGGTGCCACTGTCTGCACCAGCACAGCAAGTTTTGAGCAAATATCTCCTCCCGTTCGGCCGCAATGGCAAGAAGCTTGTGCATCTTCTCTGTTCGTCGCGGTCAATGGGAAAAGGCGCTTATCTGCAATCTAGGTGTTCCTGCGTGCTGCGCCCGCCCAAAGAGTGCCTGGGTGAAAACGACAACGCAGGCATGTCGGGTGCCACTGTCTGCACCAGCACAGCAAGTTTTGAGCAAATATCTCCTTCCGTTCGGCCGCAATGGCAAGAAGCTTGTGCATCTTCTCTGTTCGTCGCGGTCAATGGGAAAAGGCGCTTATCTGCAATCTAGGTGTTTCTGCGTGTTGCGCCCGCCCAAAGAGTGCCCGGGTGAAAACGACAATGCAAGCATGTCGGGTGCCACTGTCTGCACCAGCACAGCAAGTTTTGAGCAAATATCTCCTTCCGTTCGGCCTCAATGGCAAGAAGCTTGTGCATCCTCTCTGTTCGTCGCGGTCAATGGGAAAAGGCGCTTATCTTCAATCTAGGTGTTTCTGCGTGCTGCGCCCGCCCAAAGAGTGACCGGGTTAAAACGACAACGCAGGCATGTCGGGTGCCACTGTCTGCACCAGCACAGCAATTTTTAAGCAAATATCTCCTTCCGTTCGGCCGCAATGGCAAGAAGCTTGTGCATCTTCTCTGTTCCTCGCGGTCAATGGGAAAAGGCGCTTATCTTCAATCTAGGTGTTTCTGCGTGCTGCGCCCGCCCAAAGAGTGCCCGGGTGAAAACGACAACACAGGCATGTCGGGTGCCACTGTCTGCACCAGCACAGCTAATTTTGAGCAAATATCTCCTTCCGTTCGGCCGCAATGGCAAGAAGCTTGTGCATCTTCTCTGTTCGTCGCGGTCAATGGGAAAAGGTGCTTATCTGCAATCTAGGTGTTTCTGCGTGCTGCGCCCGCCCAAAGAGTGCCCGGGTGAAAACGACAACGCAGGCATGTCGGGTGCCACTGTCTGCACCAGCACAGCAAGTTTTGAGCAAATATCTCCTTCCGTTCGGCCGCAATGGCAAGAAGCTTGTGCATCTTCTCTGTTCGTCGCGGTCAATGGGAAAAGGCGCTTATCTGCAATCTAGGTGTTTCTGCGTGCTGCGCCCGCCCAAAGAGTGCCCGGGTGAAAACGACAACGCATGCATGTCGGGTGCCACTGTCTGCACCAGCACAGCAAGTTTTGAGCAAATATCTCCTTCCGTACGGCCGCAATGGCAAGAAGCTTGTGCATCTTCTCTGTTCGTCGCGGTCAATGGGAAAAGGCGCTTATCTGCAATCTAGGTGTTTCTGCGTGCTGCGCCCGCCCAAAGAGTGACCGGGTTAAAACGACAACGCAGGCATGTCGGGTGCCACTGTCTGCACCAGCACAGCAATTTTTGAGCAAATATCTCCTTCCGTTCGGCCGCAATGGCAAGAAGCTTGTGCATCTTCTCTGTTCGTCGCGGTCAATGGGAAAAGGCGCTTATCTGCAATCTAGGTGTTTCTGCGAGCTGCGCCCGCCCAAAGAGTGCCTGGGTGAAATCGACAACGCAGGCATGTCGGGTGCCACTGTCTGCACCAGCACAGCAAGTTTTCAGCAAATATCTCCTTCCGTTCGGCCGCAATGGCAAGAAGCTTGTGCATCTTCTCTGTTCGTCGCGGTCAATGGGAAAAGGCGCTTATCTGCAATCTAGGTGTTTCTGCGTGCTGCGCCCGCCCAAAGAGTGCCCAGGTGAAAACGACAACGAAGGCATGTCGGGTTCCACTGTCTGCACCAGCACAGCAAGTTTTGAGCAAATATCTCCTTCCGTTCGGCCGCAATGGCAAGAAGCTTGTGCATCTTCTCTGTTCGTCACGGTCAATGGGAAAAGGCGCTTATCTTCAATCTAGGTGTTTCTGCGTGCTGCGCCCGCCCAAAGAGTGACCAGGTTAAAACGACAACGCAGGCATGTCGGGTGCCACTGTCTGCACCAGCACAGCAATTTTTAAGCAAATATCTCCTTCCGTTCGGCCGCAATGGCAAGAAGCTTGTGCATCTTCTCTGTTCGTCGCGGTCAATGGGAAAAGGCGCTTATCTTCAATCTAGGTGTTTCTGCGTGCTGCGCCCGCCCAAAGAGTGCCCGGGTGAAAACGACAACGCAGGCATGTCGGGTGCCACTGTCTGCACCAGCACAGCTAATTTTGAGCAAATATCTCCTTCCGTTCGGCCGCAATGGCAAGAAGCTTGTGCATCTTCTCTGTTCGTCGCGGTCAATGGGAAAAGGCGCTTATCTTCAATCTAGGTGTTTCTGCGTGCTGCGCCCGCCCAAAGAGTGACCGGGTTAAAACGACAAAGCAGGCATGTCGGGTGCCACTGTCTGCACCAGCACAGCAATTTTTAAGCAAATATCTCCTTCCGTTCGGCCGCAATGGCAAGAAGCTTGTGCATCTTCTCTGTTCGTCGCGGTCAATGGGAAAAGGCGCTTATCTGCGATCTAGGTGTTTCTGCGAGCTGCGCCCGCCCAAAGAGTGCCTGGGTGAAAACGACAACGCAGGCATGTCGGGTGCCACTGTCTGCACCAGCACAGCAAGTTTTGAGCAAATATCTCCTTCCGTTCGGCCGCAATGGCAAGAAGCTTGTGCATCTTCTCTGTTCGTCGCGGTCAATGGGAAAAGGCGCTTATCTGCAATCTAGGTGTTTCTGCGAGCTGCGCCCGCCCAAAGAGTGCCCGGGTGAAAACGACAACGCAGGCATGTCGGGTGCCACTGTCTGCACCATCACAGCAAGTTTTGAGCAAATATCTCCTTCCGTTCGGCCGCAATGGCAAGAAGCTTGTGCATCTTCTCTGTTCGTCGCGGTCAATGGGAAGAGACGCTTATCTGCAATCTAGGTGTTTCTGCGTGCTGCGCCCGCCCAAAGAGTGCCCGGGTGAAAACGACAATGCAGGCATGTCGGGTGCCACTGTCTGCACCAGCACAGCAAGTTTTGAGCAAATATCTCCTTCCGTTCGGCCGCAATGGCAAGAAGCTTGTGCATCTTCTCTGTTTGTCGCGGTCAATGGGAAAAGGCGCTTATCTGCAATCTAGGTGTTTCTGCGTGCTGCGCCCGCCCAATGAGTGCCCGGGTGAAAACGACAACGCAGGCATGTCGGGTGCCACTGTCTGCACCAGCACAGCAAGTTTTGAGCAAATATCTCCTTCCGTTCGGCCGCAATGGCAAGAAGCTTGTGCATCTTCTCTGTTCGTCGTGGTCAATGCGAAAAGGCGCTTATCTGCAATCTAGGTGTTTCTGCGTGCTGCGCCCGCCCAAAGAGTGCCCGGTTGAAAACGACAACGCAGGCATGTCGGGTGCCACTGTCTGCACCAGCAAGTTTTGAGCAAATATCTCCTACCGTTCGGCCTCAATGGCAAGAAGCTTGTGCATCCTCTCTGTTCGTCGCGGTCAATGGGAAAAGGCGCTTATCTGCAATCTAGGTGTTTCTGCGTGCTGCGCCCGCCCAAAGAGTGCCCGGGTGAAAACGACAATGCAGGCATGTCGGGTGCCACTGTCTGCACCAGCACAGCAAGTTTTGAGCAAATATCTCCTTCCGTTCGGCCGCAATGGCAAGAAGCTTGTGCATCTTCTCTGTTCGTCGCGGTCAATGCGAAAAGGCGCTTATCTGCAATCTAGGTGTTTCTGCGTGCTGCGCCCGCCCAAAGAGTGCCCGGGTGAAAACGACAACGCAAGCATGTCGGGTGCCACTGTCTGCTTCCGTTCGGCCGCAATGGCAAGAAGCTTGTGCATCTTCTCTGTTCGTCGCGGTCAATGGGAAAAGGCGCTTATCTGCAATCTAGGTGTTTCTGCGTGCTGCGCCCGCCCAAAGAGTGCCCGGGTGAAAACGACAACGCATGCATGTCGGGTGCCACTGTCTGCAACAGCACAGCAAGTTTTGAGAAAATATCTCCTTCCGTTCGGCCGCAATGGCAAGAAGCTTGTGCATCTTCTCTGTTCGTCGCGGTCAATGGGAAAAGGCGCTTATCTGCAATCTAGGTGTTTCTGCGAGCTGCGCCCGCCCAAAGAGTGCCCGGGTGAAAACGACAACGCAGGCATGTCGGGTGCCACTGTCTGCACCATCACAGCAAGTGTTGAGCAAATATCTCCTTCCGTTCAGGCGCAATGGCAAGAAGCTTGTGCATCTTTTCTGTTCGTCGCGGTCAATGGGAAGAGACGCTTATCTGCAATCTAGGTGTTTCTGCGTGCTGCGCCCGCCCAAAGAGTGCCCGGGTGAAAACGACAATGCAGGCATGTCGGGTGCCACTGTCTGCACCAGCACAGCAAGTTTTGAGCAAATATCTCCTTCCATTCGGCCGCAATGGCAAGAAGCTTGTGCATCTTCTCTGTTCGTCGCGGTCAATGGGAAAAGGCGCTTATCTGCAATCTAGGTGTTTCTGCGTGCTGCGCCCGCCCAAAGAGTGCCCGGGTGAAAACGACAACGCAGGCATGTCGGGTGCCACTGTCTGCACCAGCACAGCTAATTTTGAGCAAATATCTCCTTCCGTTCGGCCGCAATGGCAAGAAACTTGTGCATCTTCTCTGTTCGTCGCGGTCAATGGTAAATGCGCTTATCTGCAATCTAGGCGTTTCTGCGTGCTGCGCCCGCCCAAAGAGTGCCCGGGTGAAAACGACAACGCAGGCATGTCGGGTGCCAATGTCTGCACCAGCACAGCAAGTTTTGAGCAAATATCTCCTTCCGTTCGGCCGCAATGGCAAGAAGCTTGTGCATCTTCTCTGTTCGTCGTGGTCAATGCGAAAAGGCGCTTATCTGCAATCTAGGTGTTTCTGCGTGCTGCGCCCGCCCAAAGAGTGCCCGGTTGAAAACGACAACGCAAGCATGTCGGGTGCCACTGTCTGCACCAGCAAGTTTTGAGCAAATATCTCCTACCGTTCGGCCTCAATGGCAAGAAGCTTGTGCATCCTCTCTGTTCGTTGCGGTCAATGGGAAAAGGCGCTTATCTGCAATCTAGGTGTTTCTGCGTGCTGCGCCCGCCCAAAGAGTGCCCGGGTGAAAACGACAACGCATGCATGTCGGGTGCCACTGTCTGCAACAGCACAGCAAGTTTTGAGAAAATATCTCCTTCCGTTCGGCCGCAATGGCAAGAAGCTTGTGCATCTTCTCTGTTCGTCGCGGTCAATGGGAAAAGGCGCTTATCTGCAATCTAGGTGTTTCTGCGAGCTGCGCCCGCCCAAAGAGTGCCCGGGTGAAAACGACAACGCAGGCATGTCGGGTGCCACTGTCTGCACCATCACAGCAAGTGCTGAGCAAATATCTCCTTCCGTTCAGGCGCAATGGCAAGAAGCTTGTGCATCTTTTCTGTTCGTCGCGGTCAATGGGAAGAGACGCTTATCTGCAATCTAGGTGTTTCTGCGTGCTGCGCCCGCCCAAAGAGTGCCCGGGTGAAAACGACAATGCAGGCATGTCGGGTGCCACTGTCTGCACCAGCACAGCAAGTTTTGAGCAAATATCTCCTTCCATTCGGCCGCAATGGCAAGAAGCTTGTGCATCTTCTCTGTTCGTCGCGGTCAATGGGAAAAGGCGCTTATCTGCAATCTAGGTGTTTCTGCGTGCTGCGCCCGCCCAAAGAGTGCCCGGGTGAAAACGACAACGCAGGCATGTCGGGTGCCACTGTCTGCACCAGCACAGCTAATTTTGAGCAAATATCTCCTTCCGTTCGGCCGCAATGGCAAGAAACTTGTGCATCTTCTCTGTTCGTCGCGGTCAATGGTAAATGCGCTTATCTGCAATCTAGGCGTTTCTGCGTGCTGCGCCCGCCCAAAGAGTGCCCGGGTGAAAACGACAACGCAGGCATGTCGGGTGCCAATGTCTGCACCAGCACAGCAAGTTTTGAGCAAATATCTCCTTCCATTCGGCCGCAATGGCAAGAAGCGTGTGCATCTTCTCTAATCGTCGCGGTCAATGGGAAAAGGCGCTTATCTGCAATCTAGGTGTTTCTGCGTGCTGCGCCCGCCCAAAGAGTGCCCGGGTGAAAACGGCAACGCAGGCATGTCGGGTGCCACTGTCTGCACCAGCACAGCAAGTTTTGAGCAAATATCTCCTTCCGTTCGGCCGCAATGGCAAGAAGCTTGTGCATCTTCTCTGTTCGTCGCGGTCAGTGGGAAAAGGCGCTTATCTGCAATCTAGGTGTTTTTGCGTGCTGCGCCCGCCCAAAGAGTGCCCGGGTGAAAACGACAACGCATGCATGTCGGGTGCCACTGTCTGCACCAGCACAGCAAGTTTTGAGCAAATATCTCCTTCCGTTCGGCCGCAATGGCAAGAAGCTTGTGCATCTTCACTGTTAGTCGCGGTCAATGGGAAAAGGCGCTTATCTGCAATCTAGGTGTTTCTGCGTGCTGCGCCCGCCCAAAGAGTGCCCGGGTGAAAACGACAACGCAGGCATGTCGGGTGCCACTGTCTGCACCAGCACAGCAAGTTTTGAGCAAATATCTCCTCCCGTTCGGCCGCAATGGCAAGAAGCTTGTGCATCTTCTCTGTTCGTCGCGGTCAATGGGAAAAGGCGCTTATCTGCAATCTAGGTGTTCCTGCGTGCTGCGCCCGCCCAAAGAGTGCCTGGGTGAAAACGACAACGCAGGCATGTCGGGTGCCACTGTCTGCACCAGCACAGCAAGTTTTGAGCAAATATCTCCTTCCGTTCGGCCGCAATGGCAAGAAGCTTGTGCATCTTCTCTGTTCGTCGCGGTCAATGGGAAAAGGCGCTTATCTGCAATCTAGGTGTTTCTGCGTGTTGCGCCCGCCCAAAGAGTGCCCGGGTGAAAACGACAATGCAAGCATGTCGGGTGCCACTGTCTGCACCAGCACAGCAAGTTTTGAGCAAATATCTCCTTCCGTTCGGCCTCAATGGCAAGAAGCTTGTGCATCCTCTCTGTTCGTCGCGGTCAATGGGAAAAGGCGCTTATCTTCAATCTAGGTGTTTCTGCGTGCTGCGCCCGCCCAAAGAGTGACCGGGTTAAAACGACAACGCAGGCATGTCGGGTGCCACTGTCTGCACCAGCACAGCAATTTTTAAGCAAATATCTCCTTCCGTTCGGCCGCAATGGCAAGAAGCTTGTGCATCTTCTCTGTTCCTCGCGGTCAATGGGAAAAGGCGCTTATCTTCAATCTAGGTGTTTCTGCGTGCTGCGCCCGCCCAAAGAGTGCCCGGGTGAAAACGACAACACAGGCATGTCGGGTGCCACTGTCTGCACCAGCACAGCTAATTTTGAGCAAATATCTCCTTCCGTTCGGCCGCAATGGCAAGAAGCTTGTGCATCTTCTCTGTTCGTCGCGGTCAATGGGAAAAGGTGCTTATCTGCAATCTAGGTGTTTCTGCGTGCTGCGCCCGCCCAAAGAGTGCCCGGGTGAAAACGACAACGCAGGCATGTCGGGTGCCACTGTCTGCACCAGCACAGCAAGTTTTGAGCAAATATCTCCTTCCGTTCGGCCGCAATGGCAAGAAGCTTGTGCATCTTCTCTGTTCGTCGCGGTCAATGGGAAAAGGCGCTTATCTGCAATCTAGGTGTTTCTGCGTGCTGCGCCCGCCCAAAGAGTGCCCGGGTGAAAACGACAACGCATTCATGTCGGGTGCCACTGTCTGCACCAGCACAGCAAGTTTTGAGCAAATATCTCCTTCCGTACGGCCGCAATGGCAAGAAGCTTGTGCATCTTCTCTGTTCGTCGCGGTCAATGGGAAAAGGCGCTTATCTGCAATCTAGGTGTTTCTGCGTGCTGCGCCCGCCCAAAGAGTGACCGGGTTAAAACGACAACGCAGGCATGTCGGGTGCCACTGTCTGCACCAGCACAGCAATTTTTGAGCAAATATCTCCTTCCGTTCGGCCGCAATGGCAAGAAGCTTGTGCATCTTCTCTGTTCGTCGCGGTCAATGGGAAAAGGCGCTTATCTGCAATCTAGGTGTTTCTGCGAGCTGCGCCCGCCCAAAGAGTGCCTGGGTGAAATCGACAACGCAGGCATGTCGGGTGCCACTGTCTGCACCAGCACAGCAAGTTTTCAGCAAATATCTCCTTCCGTTCGGCCGCAATGGCAAGAAGCTTGTGCATCTTCTCTGTTCGTCGCGGTCAATGGGAAAAGGCGCTTATCTGCAATCTAGGTGTTTCTGCGTGCTGCGCCCGCCCAAAGAGTGCCCAGGTGAAAACGACAACGCAGGCATGTCGGGTTCCACTGTCTGCACCAGCACAGCAAGTTTTGAGCAAATATCTCCTTCCGTTCGGCCGCAATGGCAAGAAGCTTGTGCATCTTCTCTGTTCGTCACGGTCAATGAGAAAAGGCGCTTATCTTCAATCTAGGTGTTTCTGCGTGCTGCGCCCGCCCAAAGAGTGACCAGGTTAAAACGACAACGCAGGCATGTCGGGTGCCACTGTCTGCACCAGCACAGCAATTTTTAAGCAAATATCTCCTTCCGTTCGGCCGCAATGGCAAGAAGCTTGTGCATCTTCTCTGTTCGTCGCGGTCAATGGGAAAAGGCGCTTATCTTCAATCTAGGTGTTTCTGCGTGCTGCGCCCGCCCAAAGAGTGCCCGGGTGAAAACGACAACGCAGGCATGTCGGGTGCCACTGTCTGCACCAGCACAGCTAATTTTGAGCAAATATCTCCTTCCGTTCGGCCGCAATGGCAAGAAGCTTGTGCATCTTCTCTGTTCGTCGCGGTCAATGGGAAAAGGCGCTTATCTTCAATCTAGGTGTTTCTGCGTGCTGCGCCCGCCCAAAGAGTGACCGGGTTAAAACGACAAAGCAGGCATGTCGGGTGCCACTGTCTGCACCAGCACAGCAATTTTTAAGCAAATATCTCCTTCCGTTCGGCCGCAATGGCAAGAAGCTTGTGCATCTTCTCTGTTCGTCGCGGTCAATGGGAAAAGGCGCTTATCTGCGATCTAGGTGTTTCTGCGAGCTGCGCCCGCCCAAAGAGTGCCTGGGTGAAAACGACAACGCAGGCATGTCGCGTGCCACTGTCTGCACCAGCACAGCAAGTTTTGAGCAAATATCTCCTTCCGTTCGGCCGCAATGGCAAGAAGCTTGTGCATCTTCTCTGTTCGTCGCGGTCAATGGGAAAAGGCGCTTATCTGCAATCTAGGTGTTTCTGCGAGCTGCGCCCGCCCAAAGAGTGCCCGGGTGAAAACGACAACGCAGGCATGTCGGGTGCCACTGTCTGCACCATCACAGCAAGTTTTGAGCAAATATCTCCTTCCGTTCGGCCGCAATGGCAAGAAGCTTGTGCATCTTCTCTGTTCGTCGCGGTCAATGGGAAGAGACGCTTATCTGCAATCTAGGTGTTTCTGCGTGCTGCGCCCGCCCAAAGAGTGCCCGGGTGAAAACGACAATGCAGGCATGTCGGGTGCCACTGTCTGCACCAGCACAGCAAGTTTTGAGCAAATATCTCCTTCCGTTCGGCCGCAATGGCAAGAAGCTTGTGCATCTTCTCTGTTTGTCGCGGTCAATGGGAAAAGGCGCTTATCTGCAATCTAGGTGTTTCTGCGTGCTGCGCCCGCCCAATGAGTGCCCGGGTGAAAACGACAACGCAGGCATGTCGGGTGCCACTGTCTGCACCAGCACAGCAAGTTTTGAGCAAATATCTCCTTCCGTTCGGCCGCAATGGCAAGAAGCTTGTGCATCTTCTCTGTTCGTCGTGGTCAATGCGAAAAGGCGCTTATCTGCAATCTAGGTGTTTCTGCGTGCTGCGCCCGCCCAAAGAGTGCCCGGTTGAAAACGACAACGCAAGCATGTCGGGTGCCACTGTCTGCACCAGCAAGTTTTGAGCAAATATCTCCTTCCGTTCGGCCTCAATGGCAAGAAGCTTGTGCATCCTCTCTGTTCGTCGCGGTCAATGGGAAAAGGCGCTTATCTGCAATCTAGGTGTTTCTGCGTGCTGCGCCCGCCCAAAGAGTGCCCGGGTGAAAACGACAACGCAAGCATGTCGGGTGCCACTGTCTGCTTCCGTTCGGCCGCAATGGCAAGAAGCTTGTGCATCTTCTCTGTTCGTCGCGGTCAATGGGAAAAGGCGCTTATCTGCAATCTAGGTGTTTCTGCGAGCTGCGCCCGCCCAAAGAGTGCCCGGGTGAAAACGACAACGCAGGCATGTCGGGTGCCACTGTCTGCACCATCACAGCAAGTGTTGAGCAAATATCTCCTTCCGTTCAGGCGCAATGGCAAGAAGCTTGTGCATCTTTTCTGTTCGTCGCGGTCAATGGGAAGAGACGCTTATCTGCAATCTAGGTGTTTCTGCGTGCTGCGCCCGCCCAAAGAGTGCCCGGGTGAAAACGACAATGCAGGCATGTCGGGTGCCACTGTCTGCACCAGCACAGCAAGTTTTGAGCAAATATCTCCTTCCGTTCGGCCGCAATGGCAAGAAGCTTGTGCATCTTCTCTGTTCGTCGCGGTCAATGCGAAAAGGCGCTTATCTGCAATCTAGGTGTTTCTGCGTGCTGCGCCCGCCCAAAGAGTGCCCGGGTGAAAACGACAACGCAAGCATGTCGGGTGCCACTGTCTGCTTCCGTTCGGCCGCAATGGCAAGAAGCTTGTGCATCTTCTCTGTTCGTCGCGGTCAATGGGAAAAGGCGCTTATCTGCAATCTAGGTGTTTCTGCGTGCTGCGCCCGCCCAAAGAGTGCCCGGGTGAAAACGACAACGCATGCATGTCGGGTGCCACTGTCTGCAACAGCACAGCAAGTTTTGAGAAAATATCTCCTTCCGTTCGGCCGCAATGGCAAGAAGCTTGTGCATCTTCTCTGTTCGTCGCGGTCAATGGGAAAAGGCGCTTATCTGCAATCTAGGTGTTTCTGCGAGCTGCGCCCGCCCAAAGAGTGCCCGGGTGAAAACGACAACGCAGGCATGTCGGGTGCCACTGTCTGCACCATCACAGCAAGTGTTGAGCAAATATCTCCTTCCGTTCAGGCGCAATGGCAAGAAGCTTGTGCATCTTTTCTGTTCGTCGCGGTCAATGGGAAGAGACGCTTATCTGCAATCTAGGTGTTTCTGCGTGCTGCGCCCGCCCAAAGAGTGCCCGGGTGAAAACGACAATGCAGGCATGTCGGGTGCCACTGTCTGCACCAGCACAGCAAGTTTTGAGCAAATATCTCCTTCCATTCGGCCGCAATGGCAAGAAGCTTGTGCATCTTCTCTGTTCGTCGCGGTCAATGGGAAAAGGCGCTTATCTGCAATCTAGGTGTTTCTGCGTGCTGCGCCCGCCCAAAGAGTGCCCGGGTGAAAACGACAACGCAGGCATGTCGGGTGCCACTGTCTGCACCAGCACAGCTAATTTTGAGCAAATATCTCCTTCCGTTCGGCCGCAATGGCAAGAAACTTGTGCATCTTCTCTGTTCGTCGCGGTCAATGGTAAATGCGCTTATCTGCAATCTAGGCGTTTCTGCGTGCTGCGCCCGCCCAAAGAGTGCCCGGGTGAAAACGACAACGCAGGCATGTCGGGTGCCAATGTCTGCACCAGCACAGCAAGTTTTGAGCAAATATCTCCTTCCGTTCGGCCGCAATGGCAAGAAGCTTGTGCATCTTCTCTGTTCGTCGTGGTCAATGCGAAAAGGCGCTTATCTGCAATCTAGGTGTTTCTGCGTGCTGCGCCCGCCCAAAGAGTGCCCGGTTGAAAACGACAACGCAAGCATGTCGGGTGCCACTGTCTGCACCAGCAAGTTTTGAGCAAATATCTCCTACCGTTCGGCCTCAATGGCAAGAAGCTTGTGCATCCTCTCTGTTCGTCGCGGTCAATGGGAAAAGGCGCTTATCTGCAATCTAGGTGTTTCTGCGTGCTGCGCCCGCCCAAAGAGTGCCCGGGTGAAAACGACAACGCATGCATGTCGGGTGCCACTGTCTGCAACAGCACAGCAAGTTTTGAGAAAATATCTCCTTCCGTTCGGCCGCAATGGCAAGAAGCTTGTGCATCTTCTCTGTTCGTCGCGGTCAATGGGAAAAGGCGCTTATCTGCAATCTAGGTGTTTCTGCGAGCTGCGCCCGCCCAAAGAGTGCCCGGGTGAAAACGACAACGCAGGCATGTCGGGTGCCACTGTCTGCACCATCACAGCAAGTGCTGAGCAAATATCTCCTTCCGTTCAGGCGCAATGGCAAGAAGCTTGTGCATCTTTTCTGTTCGTCGCGGTCAATGGGAAGAGACGCTTATCTGCAATCTAGGTGTTTCTGCGTGCTGCGCCCGCCCAAAGAGTGCCCGGGTGAAAACGACAATGCAGGCATGTCGGGTGCCACTGTCTGCACCAGCACAGCAAGTTTTGAGCAAATATCTCCTTCCATTCGGCCGCAATGGCAAGAAGCTTGTGCATCTTCTCTGTTCGTCGCGGTCAATGGGAAAAGGCGCTTATCTGCAATCTAGGTGTTTCTGCGTGCTGCGCCCGCCCAAAGAGTGCCCGGGTGAAAACGACAACGCAGGCATGTCGGGTGCCACTGTCTGCACCAGCACAGCTAATTTTGAGCAAATATCTCCTTCCGTTCGGCCGCAATGGCAAGAAACTTGTGCATCTTCTCTGTTCGTCGCGGTCAATGGTAAATGCGCTTATCTGCAATCTAGGCGTTTCTGCGTGCTGCGCCCGCCCAAAGAGTGCCCGGGTGAAAACGACAACGCAGGCATGTCGGGTGCCAATGTCTGCACCAGCACAGCAAGTTTTGAGCAAATATCTCCTTCCATTCGGCCGCAATGGCAAGAAGCGTGTGCATCTTCTCTAATCGTCGCGGTCAATGGGAAAAGGCGCTTATCTGCAATCTAGGTGTTTCTGCGTGCTGCGCCCGCCCAAAGAGTGCCCGGGTGAAAACGGCAACGCAGGCATGTCGGGTGCCACTGTCTGCACCAGCACAGCAAGTTTTGAGCAAATATCTCCTTCCGTTCGGCCGCAATGGCAAGAAGCTTGTGCATCTTCTCTGTTCGTCGCGGTCAGTGGGAAAAGGCGCTTATCTGCAATCTAGGTGTTTTTGCGTGCTGCGCCCGCCCAAAGAGTGCCCGGGTGAAAACGACAACGCATGCATGTCGGGTGCCACTGTCTGCACCAGCACAGCAAGTTTTGAGCAAATATCTCCTTCCGTTCGGCCGCAATGGCAAGAAGCTTGTGCATCTTCACTGTTAGTCGCGGTCAATGGGAAAAGGCGCTTATCTGCAATCTAGGTGTTTCTGCGTGCTGCGCCCGCCCAAAGAGTGCCCGGGTGAAAACGACAACGCAGGCATGTCGGGTGCCACTGTCTGCACCAGCACAGCAAGTTTTGAGCAAATATCTCCTCCCGTTCGGCCGCAATGGCAAGAAGCTTGTGCATCTTCTCTGTTCGTCGCGGTCAATGGGAAAAGGCGCTTATCTGCAATCTAGGTGTTCCTGCGTGCTGCGCCCGCCCAAAGAGTGCCTGGGTGAAAACGACAACGCAGGCATGTCGGGTGCCACTGTCTGCACCAGCACAGCAAGTTTTGAGCAAATATCTCCTTCCGTTCGGCCGCAATGGCAAGAAGCTTGTGCATCTTCTCTGTTCGTCGCGGTCAATGGGAAAAGGCGCTTATCTGCAATCTAGGTGTTTCTGCGTGTTGCGCCCGCCCAAAGAGTGCCCGGGTGAAAACGACAATGCAAGCATGTCGGGTGCCACTGTCTGCACCAGCACAGCAAGTTTTGAGCAAATATCTCCTTCCGTTCGGCCTCAATGGCAAGAAGCTTGTGCATCCTCTCTGTTCGTCGCGGTCAATGGGAAAAGGCGCTTATCTTCAATCTAGGTGTTTCTGCGTGCTGCGCCCGCCCAAAGAGTGACCGGGTTAAAACGACAACGCAGGCATGTCGGGTGCCACTGTCTGCACCAGCACAGCAATTTTTAAGCAAATATCTCCTTCCGTTCGGCCGCAATGGCAAGAAGCTTGTGCATCTTCTCTGTTCCTCGCGGTCAATGGGAAAAGGCGCTTATCTTCAATCTAGGTGTTTCTGCGTGCTGCGCCCGCCCAAAGAGTGCCCGGGTGAAAACGACAACACAGGCATGTCGGGTGCCACTGTCTGCACCAGCACAGCTAATTTTGAGCAAATATCTCCTTCCGTTCGGCCGCAATGGCAAGAAGCTTGTGCATCTTCTCTGTTCGTCGCGGTCAATGGGAAAAGGTGCTTATCTGCAATCTAGGTGTTTCTGCGTGCTGCGCCCGCCCAAAGAGTGCCCGGGTGAAAACGACAACGCAGGCATGTCGGGTGCCACTGTCTGCACCAGCACAGCAAGTTTTGAGCAAATATCTCCTTCCGTTCGGCCGCAATGGCAAGAAGCTTGTGCATCTTCTCTGTTCGTCGCGGTCAATGGGAAAAGGCGCTTATCTGCAATCTAGGTGTTTCTGCGTGCTGCGCCCGCCCAAAGAGTGCCCGGGTGAAAACGACAACGCATTCATGTCGGGTGCCACTGTCTGCACCAGCACAGCAAGTTTTGAGCAAATATCTCCTTCCGTACGGCCGCAATGGCAAGAAGCTTGTGCATCTTCTCTGTTCGTCGCGGTCAATGGGAAAAGGCGCTTATCTGCAATCTAGGTGTTTCTGCGTGCTGCGCCCGCCCAAAGAGTGACCGGGTTAAAACGACAACGCAGGCATGTCGGGTGCCACTGTCTGCACCAGCACAGCAATTTTTGAGCAAATATCTCCTTCCGTTCGGCCGCAATGGCAAGAAGCTTGTGCATCTTCTCTGTTCGTCGCGGTCAATGGGAAAAGGCGCTTATCTGCAATCTAGGTGTTTCTGCGAGCTGCGCCCGCCCAAAGAGTGCCTGGGTGAAATCGACAACGCAGGCATGTCGGGTGCCACTGTCTGCACCAGCACAGCAAGTTTTCAGCAAATATCTCCTTCCGTTCGGCCGCAATGGCAAGAAGCTTGTGCATCTTCTCTGTTCGTCGCGGTCAATGGGAAAAGGCGCTTATCTGCAATCTAGGTGTTTCTGCGTGCTGCGCCCGCCCAAAGAGTGCCCAGGTGAAAACGACAACGCAGGCATGTCGGGTTCCACTGTCTGCACCAGCACAGCAAGTTTTGAGCAAATATCTCCTTCCGTTCGGCCGCAATGGCAAGAAGCTTGTGCATCTTCTCTGTTCGTCACGGTCAATGGGAAAAGGCGCTTATCTTCAATCTAGGTGTTTCTGCGTGCTGCGCCCGCCCAAAGAGTGACCAGGTTAAAACGACAACGCAGGCATGTCGGGTGCCACTGTCTGCACCAGCACAGCAATTTTTAAGCAAATATCTCCTTCCGTTCGGCCGCAATGGCAAGAAGCTTGTGCATCTTCTCTGTTCGTCGCGGTCAATGGGAAAAGGCGCTTATCTTCAATCTAGGTGTTTCTGCGTGCTGCGCCCGCCCAAAGAGTGCCCGGGTGAAAACGACAACGCAGGCATGTCGGGTGCCACTGTCTGCACCAGCACAGCTAATTTTGAGCAAATATCTCCTTCCGTTCGGCCGCAATGGCAAGAAGCTTGTGCATCTTCTCTGTTCGTCGCGGTCAATGGGAAAAGGCGCTTATCTTCAATCTAGGTGTTTCTGCGTGCTGCGCCCGCCCAAAGAGTGACCGGGTTAAAACGACAAAGCAGGCATGTCGGGTGCCACTGTCTGCACCAGCACAGCAATTTTTAAGCAAATATCTCCTTCCGTTCGGCCGCAATGGCAAGAAGCTTGTGCATCTTCTCTGTTCGTCGCGGTCAATGGGAAAAGGCGCTTATCTGCGATCTAGGTGTTTCTGCGAGCTGCGCCCGCCCAAAGAGTGCCTGGGTGAAAACGACAACGCAGGCATGTCGCGTGCCACTGTCTGCACCAGCACAGCAAGTTTTGAGCAAATATCTCCTTCCGTTCGGCCGCAATGGCAAGAAGCTTGTGCATCTTCTCTGTTCGTCGCGGTCAATGGGAAAAGGCGCTTATCTGCAATCTAGGTGTTTCTGCGAGCTGCGCCCGCCCAAAGAGTGCCCGGGTGAAAACGACAACGCAGGCATGTCGGGTGCCACTGTCTGCACCATCACAGCAAGTTTTGAGCAAATATCTCCTTCCGTTCGGCCGCAATGGCAAGAAGCTTGTGCATCTTCTCTGTTCGTCGCGGTCAATGGGAAGAGACGCTTATCTGCAATCTAGGTGTTTCTGCGTGCTGCGCCCGCCCAAAGAGTGCCCGGGTGAAAACGACAATGCAGGCATGTCGGGTGCCACTGTCTGCACCAGCACAGCAAGTTTTGAGCAAATATCTCCTTCCGTTCGGCCGCAATGGCAAGAAGCTTGTGCATCTTCTCTGTTTGTCGCGGTCAATGGGAAAAGGCGCTTATCTGCAATCTAGGTGTTTCTGCGTGCTGCGCCCGCCCAATGAGTGCCCGGGTGAAAACGACAACGCAGGCATGTCGGGTGCCACTGTCTGCACCAGCACAGCAAGTTTTGAGCAAATATCTCCTTCCGTTCGGCCGCAATGGCAAGAAGCTTGTGCATCTTCTCTGTTCGTCGTGGTCAATGCGAAAAGGCGCTTATCTGCAATCTAGGTGTTTCTGCGTGCTGCGCCCGCCCAAAGAGTGCCCGGTTGAAAACGACAACGCAAGCATGTCGGTTGCCACTGTCTGCACCAGCAAGTTTTGAGCAAATATCTCCTTCCGTTCGGCCTCAATGGCAAGAAGCTTGTGCATCCTCTCTGTTCGTCGCGGTCAATGGGAAAAGGCGCTTATCTGCAATCTAGGTGTTTCTGCGTGCTGCGCCCGCCCAAAGAGTGCCCGGGTGAAAACGACAACGCAAGCATGTCGGGTGCCACTGTCTGCTTCCGTTCGGCCGCAATGGCAAGAAGCTTGTGCATCTTCTCTGTTCGTCGCGGTCAATGGGAAAAGGCGCTTATCTGCAATCTAGGTGTTTCTGCGAGCTGCGCCCGCCCAAAGAGTGCTCGGGTGAAAACGACAACGCAGGCATGTCGGGTGCCACTGTCTGCACCATCACAGCAAGTGTTGAGCAAATATCTCCTTCCGTTCAGGCGCAATGGCAAGAAGCTTGTGCATCTTTTCTGTTCGTCGCGGTCAATGGGAAGAGACGCTTATCTGCAATCTAGGTGTTTCTGCGTGCTGCGCCCGCCCAAAGAGTGCCCGGGTGAAAACGACAATGCAGGCATGTCGGGTGCCACTGTCTGCACCAGCACAGCAAGTTTTGAGCAAATATCTCCTTCCATTCGGCCGCAATGGCAAGAAGCTTGTGCATCTTCTCTGTTCGTCGCGGTCAATGGGAAAAGGCGCTTATCTGCAATCTAGGTGTTTCTGCGTGCTGCGCCCGCCCAAAGAGTGCCCGGGTGAAAACGACAACGCAGGCATGTCGGGTGCCACTGTCTGCACCAGCACAGCTAATTTTGAGCAAATATCTCCTTCCGTTCGGCCGCAATGGCAAGAAACTTGTGCATCTTCTCTGTTCGTCGCGGTCAATGGTAAATGCGCTTATCTGCAATCTAGGCGTTTCTGCGTGCTGCGCCCGCCCAAAGAGTGCCCGGGTGAAAACGACAACGCAGGCATGTCGGGTGCCAATGTCTGCACCAGCACAGCAAGTTTTGAGCAAATATCTCCTTCCATTCGGCCGCAATGGCAAGAAGCGTGTGCATCTTCTCTAATCGTCGCGGTCAATGGGAAAAGGCGCTTATCTGCAATCTAGGTGTTTCTGCGTGCTGCGCCCGCCCAAAGAGTGCCCGGGTGAAAACGGCAACGCAGGCATGTCGGGTGCCACTGTCTGCACCAGCACAGCAAGTTTTGAGCAAATATCTCCTTCCGTTCGGCCGCAATGGCAAGAAGCTTGTGCATCTTCTCTGTTCGTCGCGGTCAGTGGGAAAAGGCGCTTATCTGCAATCTAGGTGTTTTTGCGTGCTGCGCCCGCCCAAAGAGTGCCCGGGTGAAAACGACAACGCATGCATGTCGGGTGCCACTGTCTGCACCAGCACAGCAAGTTTTGAGCAAATATCTCCTTCCGTTCGGCCGCAATGGCAAGAAGCTTGTGCATCTTCACTGTTAGTCGCGGTCAATGGGAAAAGGCGCTTATCTGCAATCTAGGTGTTTCTGCATGCTGCGCCCGCCCAAAGAGTGCCCGGGTGAAAACGACAACGCAGGCATGTCGGGTGCCACTGTCTGCACCAGCACAGCAAGTTTTGAGCAAATATCTCCTCCCGTTCGGCCGCAATGGCAAGAAGCTTGTGCATCTTCTCTGTTCGTCGCGGTCAATGGGAAAAGGCGCTTATCTGCAATCTAGGTGTTCCTGCGTGCTGCGCCCGCCCAAAGAGTGCCTGGGTGAAAACGACAACGCAGGCATGTCGGGTGCCACTGTCTGCACCAGCACAGCAAGTTTTGAGCAAATATCTCCTTCCGTTCGGCCGCAATGGCAAGAAGCTTGTGCATCTTCTCTGTTCGTCGCGGTCAATGGGAAAAGGCGCTTATCTGCAATCTAGGTGTTTCTGCGTGTTGCGCCCGCCCAAAGAGTGCCCGGGTGAAAACGACAATGCAAGCATGTCGGGTGCCACTGTCTGCACCAGCACAGCAAGTTTTGAGCAAATATCTCCTTCCGTTCGGCCTCAATGGCAAGAAGCTTGTGCATCCTCTCTGTTCGTCGCGGTCAATGGGAAAAGGCGCTTATCTTCAATCTAGGTGTTTCTGCGTGCTGCGCCCGCCCAAAGAGTGACCGGGTTAAAACGACAACGCAGGCATGTCGGGTGCCACTGTCTGCACCAGCACAGCAATTTTTAAGCAAATATCTCCTTCCGTTCGGCCGCAATGGCAAGAAGCTTGTGCATCTTCTCTGTTCCTCGCGGTCAATGGGAAAAGGCGCTTATCTTCAATCTAGGTGTTTCTGCGTGCTGCGCCCGCCCAAAGAGTGCCCGGGTGAAAACGACAACACAGGCATGTCGGGTGCCACTGTCTGCACCAGCACAGCTAATTTTGAGCAAATATCTCCTTCCGTTCGGCCGCAATGGCAAGAAGCTTGTGCATCTTCTCTATTCGTCGCGGTCAATGGGAAAAGGTGCTTATCTGCAATCTAGGTGTTTCTGCGTGCTGCGCCCGCCCAAAGAGTGCCCGGGTGAAAACGACAACGCAGGCATGTCGGGTGCCACTGTCTGCACCAGCACAGCAAGTTTTGAGCAAATATCTCCTTCCGTTCGGCCGCAATGGCAAGAAGCTTGTGCATCTTCTCTGTTCGTCGCGGTCAATGGGAAAAGGCGCTTATCTGCAATCTAGGTGTTTCTGCGTGCTGCGCCCGCCCAAAGAGTGCCCGGGTGAAAACGACAACGCATGCATGTCGGGTGCCACTGTCTGCACCAGCACAGCAAGTTTTGAGCAAATATCTCCTTCCGTACGGCCGCAATGGCAAGAAGCTTGTGCATCTTCTCTGTTCGTCGCGGTCAATGGGAAAAGGCGCTTATCTGCAATCTAGGTGTTTCTGCGTGCTGCGCCCGCCCAAAGAGTGACCGGGTTAAAACGACAACGCAGGCATGTCGGGTGCTACTGTCTGCACCAGCACAGCAATTTTTGAGCAAATATCTCCTTCCGTTCGGCCGCAATGGCAAGAAGCTTGTGCATCTTCTCTGTTCGTCGCGGTCAATGGGAAAAGGCGCTTATCTGCAATCTAGGTGTTTCTGCGAGCTGCGCCCGCCCAAAGAGTGCCTGGGTGAAATCGACAACGCAGGCATGTCGGGTGCCACTGTCTGCACCAGCACAGCAAGTTTTCAGCAAATATCTCCTTCCGTTCGGCCGCAATGGCAAGAAGCTTGTGCATCTTCTCTGTTCGTCGCGGTCAATGGGAAAAGGCGCTTATCTGCAATCTAGGTGTTTCTGCGTGCTGCGCCCGCCCAAAGAGTGCCCAGGTGAAAACGACAACGCAGGCATGTCGGGTGCCACTGTCTGCACCAGCACAGCAAGTTTTGAGCAAATATCTCCTTCCGTTCGGCCGCAATGGCAAGAAGCTTGTGCATCTTCTCTGTTCGTCGCGGTCAATGGGAAAAGGCGCTTATCTTCAATCTAGGTGTTTCTGCGTGCTGCGCCCGCCCAAAGAGTGACCGGGTTAAAACGACAAAGCAGGCATGTCGGGTGCCACTGTCTGCACCAGCACAGCAATTTTTAAGCAAATATCTCCTTCCGTTCGGCCGCAATGGCAAGAAGCTTGTGCATCTTCTCTGTTCGTCGCGGTCAATGGGAAAAGGCGCTTATCTGCGATCTAGGTGTTTCTGCGAGCTGCGCCCGCCCAAAGAGTGCCTGGGTGAAAACGACAACGCAGGCATGTCGGGTGCCACTGTCTGCACCAGCACAGCAAGTTTTGAGCAAATATCTCCTTCCGTTCGGCCGCAATGGCAAGAAGCTTGTGCATCTTCTCTGTTCGTCGCGGTCAATGGGAAAAGGCGCTTATCTGCAATCTAGGTGTTTCTGCGAGCTGCGCCCGCCCAAAGAGTGCCCGGGTGAAAACGACAACGCAGGCATGTCGGGTGCCACTGTCTGCACCATCACAGCAAGTTTTGAGCAAATATCTCCTTCCGTTCGGCCGCAATGGCAAGAAGCTTGTGCATCTTCTCTGTTCGTCGCGGTCAATGGGAAGAGACGCTTATCTGCAATCTAGGTGTTTCTGCGTGCTGCGCCCGCCCAAAGAGTGCCCGGGTGAAAACGACAATGCAGGCATGTCGGGTGCCACTGTCTGCACCAGCACAGCAAGTTTTGAGCAAATATCTCCTTCCGTTCGGCCGCAATGGCAAGAAGCTTGTGCATCTTCTCTGTTTGTCGCGGTCAATGGGAAAAGGCGCTTATCTGCAATCTAGGTGTTTCTGCGTGCTGCGCCCGCCCAATGAGTGCCCGGGTGAAAACGACAACGCAGGCATGTCGGGTGCCACTGTCTGCACCAGCACAGCAAGTTTTGAGCAAATATCTCCTTCCGTTCGGCCGCAATGGCAAGAAGCTTGTGCATCTTCTCTGTTCGTCGTGGTCAATGCGAAAAGGCGCTTATCTGCAATCTAGGTGTTTCTGCGTGCTGCGCCCGCCCAAAGAGTGCCCGGTTGAAAACGACAACGCAAGCATGTCGGGTGCCACTGTCTGCACCAGCAAGTTTTGAGCAAATATCTCCTTCCGTTCGGCCTCAATGGCAAGAAGCTTGTGCATCCTCTCTGTTCGTCGCGGTCAATGGGAAAAGGCGCTTATCTGCAATCTAGGTGTTTCTGCGTGCTGCGCCCGCCCAAAGAGTGCCCGGGTGAAAACGACAATGCAGGCATGTCGGGTGCCACTGTCTGCTTCCGTTCGGCCGCAATGGCAAGAAGCTTGTGCATCTTCTCTGTTCGTCGCGGTCAATGCGAAAAGGCGCTTATCTGCAATCTAGGTGTTTCTGCGTGCTGCGCCCGCCCAAAGAGTGCCCGGGTGAAAACGACAACGCAAGCATGTCGGGTGCCACTGTCTGCTTCCGTTCGGCCGCAATGGCAAGAAGCTTGTGCATCTTCTCTGTTCGTCGCGGTCAATGGGAAAAGGCGCTTATCTGCAATCTAGGTGTTTCTGCGTGCTGCGCCCGCCCAAAGAGTGCCCGGGTGAAAACGACAACGCATGCATGTCGGGTGCCACTGTCTGCAACAGCACAGCAAGTTTTGAGAAAATATCTCCTTCCGTTCGGCCGCAATGGCAAGAAGCTTGTGCATCTTCTCTGTTCGTCGCGGTCAATGGGAAAAGGCGCTTATCTGCAATCTAGGTGTTTCTGCGAGCTGCGCCCGCCCAAAGAGTGCCCGGGTGAAAACGACAACGCAGGCATGTCGGGTGCCACTGTCTGCACCATCACAGCAAGTGTTGAGCAAATATCTCCTTCCGTTCAGGCGCAATGGCAAGAAGCTTGTGCATCTTTTCTGTTCGTCGCGGTCAATGGGAAGAGACGCTTATCTGCAATCTAGGTGTTTCTGCGTGCTGTGCCCGCCCAAAGAGTGCCCGGGTGAATACGACAATGCAGGCATGTCGGGTGCCACTGTCTGCACCAGCACAGCAAGTTTTGAGCAAATATCTCCTTCCATTCGGCCGCAATGGCAAGAAGCTTGTGCATCTTCTCTGTTCGTCGCGGTCAATGGGAAAAGGCGCTTATCTGCAATCTAGGTGTTTCTGCGTGCTGTGCCCGCCCAAAGAGTGCCCGGGTGAAAACGACAACGCAGGCATGTCGGGTGCCACTGTCTGCACCAGCACAGCAAGTTTTGAGCAAATATCTCCTTCCGTTCGGCCGCAATGGCAAGAAGCTTGTGCATCTTCTCTGTTTGTCGCGGTCAATGGGAAAAGGCGCTTATCTGCAATCTAGGTGTTTCTGCGTGCTGCGCCCGCCCAATGAGTGCCCGGGTGAAAACGACAACGCAGGCATGTCGGGTGCCACTGTCTGCACCAGCACAGCAAGTTTTGAGCAAATATCTCCTTCCGTTCGGCCGCAATGGCAAGAAGCTTGTGCATCTTCTCTGTTCGTCGTGGTCAATGCGAAAAGGCGCTTATCTGCAATCTAGGTGTTTCTGCGTGCTGCGCCCGCCCAAAGAGTGCCCGGGTGAAAACGACAACGCAAGCATGTCGGGTGCCACTGTCTGCACCAGCAAGTTTTGAGCAAATATCTCCTTCCGTTCGGCCTCAATGGCAAGAAGCTTGTGCATCCTCTCTGTTCGTCGCGGTCAATGGGAAAAGGCGCTTATCTGCAATCTAGGTGTTTCTGCGTGCTGCGCCCGCCCAAAGAGTGCCCGGGTGAAAACGACAATGCAGGCATGTCGGGTGCCACTGTCTGCACCAGCACAGCAAGTTTTGAGCAAATATCTCCTTCCGTTCGGCCGCAATGGCAAGAAGCTTGTGCATCTTCTCTGTTCGTCGCGGTCAATGGGAAAAGGCGCTTATCTGCAATCTAGGTGTTTCTGCGTGCTGCGCCCGCCCAAAGAGTGCCCGGGTGAAAACGACAACGCAGGCATGTCGGGTGCCACTGTCTGCACCAGCACAGCATGTTTTGAGCAAATATCTCCTTCCGTTCGGCCGCAATGGCAAGAAGCTTGTGCATCTTCTCTGTTTGTCGCGGTCAATGGGAAAAGGCGCTTATCTGCAATCTAGGTGTTTCTGCGTGCTGCGCCCGCCAAAAGAGTGCCCGGGTGAAAACGACAACGCAGGCATGTCGGGTGCCACTGTCTGCACCAGCACAGCAAGTTTTGAGCAAATATCTCCTTCCGTTCGGCCGCAATGGCAAGAAGCTTGTGCATCTTCTCTGTTCGTCGCGGTCAATGCGAAAAGGCGCTTATCTGCAATCTAGGTGTTTCTGCGTGCTGCGCCCGCCCAAAGAGTGCCCGGGTGAAAACGACAACGCAAGCATGTCGGCTGCCACTGTCTGCTTCCGTTCGGCCGCAATGGCAAGAAGCTTGTGCATCTTCTCTGTTCGTCGCGGTCAATGGGAAAAGGCGCTTATCTGCAATCTAGGTGTTTCTGCGTGCTGCGCCTGCCCAAAGAGTGCCCGGGTGAAAACGACAACGCAGGCATGTCGGGTGCCACTGTCTGCACCATCAAAGCAAGTTTTGAGCAAATATCTCCTTCCGTTCGGCCGCAATGGCAAGAAGCTTGTGCATCTTCTCTGTTCGTCGCGGTCAATGGTAAAAGGCGCTTATCTGCAATCTAGGCGTTTCTGCGTGCTGCGCCCGCCCAAAGAGTGCCCGGGTGAAAACGACAACGCAGGCATGTCGGGTGCCAATGTCTGCACCAGCACAGCAAGTTTTGAGCAAATATCTCTTTCCGTTCGGCCGCAATGGCAAGAAGCTTGTGCATCTTCTCTGTTCGTCGCGGTCAATGCGAAAAGGCGCTTATCTGCAATCTAGGTGTTTCTGCGTGCTGCGCCCGCCCAAAGAGTGCCCGGGTGAAAACGACAACGCAAGCATGTCGGGTGCCACTGTCTGCTTCCGTTCGGCCGCAATGGCAAGAAGCTTGTGCATCTTCTCTGTTCGTCGCGGTCAATGGGAAAAGGCGCTTATCTGCGATCTAGGTGTTTCTGCGAGCTGCGCCCGCCCAAAGAGTGCCTGGGTGAAAACGACAACGCAGGCATGTCGGGTGCCACTGTCTGCACCAGCACAGCAAGTTTTGAGCAAATATCTCCTTCCGTTCGGCCGCAATGGCAAGAAGCTTGTGCATCTTCTCTGTTCGTCGCGGTCAATGGGAAAAGGCGCTTATCTGCAATCTAGGTGTTTCTGCGAGCTGCGCCCGCCCAAAGAGTGCCCGGGTGAAAACGACAACGCAGGCATGTCGGGTGCCACTGTCTGCACCATCACAGCAAGTTTTGAGCAAATATCTCCTTCCGTTCGGCCGCAATGGCAAGAAGCTTGTGCATCTTCTCTGTTCGTCGCGGTCAATGGGAAGAGACGCTTATCTGCAATCTAGGTGTTTCTGCGTGCTGCGCCCGCCCAAAGAGTGCCCGGGTGAAAACGACAATGCAGGCATGTCGGGTGCCACTGTCTGCACCAGCACAGCAAGTTTTGAGCAAATATCTCCTTCCGTTCGGCCGCAATGGCAAGAAGCTTGTGCATCTTCTCTGTTTGTCGCGGTCAATGGGAAAAGGCGCTTATCTGCAATCTAGGTGTTTCTGCGTGCTGCGCCCGCCCAATGAGTGCCCGGGTGAAAACGACAACGCAGGTATGTCGGGTGCCACTGTCTGCACCAGCACAGCAAGTTTTGAGCACATATCTCCTTCCGTTCGGCCGCAATGGCAAGAAGCATGTGCATCTTCTCTGTTCGTCGTGGTCAATGCGAAAAGGCGCTTATCTGCAATCTAGGTGTTTCTGCGTGCTGCGCCCGCCCAAAGAGTGCCCGGTTGAAAACGACAACGCAAGCATGTCGGGTGCCACTGTCTGCACCAGCAAGTTTTGAGCAAATATCTCCTTCCGTTCGGCCTCAATGGCAAGAAGCTTGTGCATCCTCTCTGTTCGTCGCGGTCAATGGGAAAAGGCGCTTATCTGCAATCTAGGTGTTTCTGCGTGCTGCGCCCGCCCAAAGAGTGCCCGGGTGAAAACGACAATGCAGGCATGTCGGGTGCCACTGTCTGCACCAGCACAGCAAGTTTTGAGCAAATATCTCCTTCCGTTCGGCCGCAATGGCAAGAAGCTTGTGCATCTTCTCTGTTCGTCGCGGTCAATGCGAAAAGGCGCTTATCTGCAATCTAGGTGTTTCTGCGTGCTGCGCCCGCCCAAAGAGTGCCCGGGTGAAAACGACAACGCAAGCATGTCGGGTGCCACTGTCTGCTTCCGTTCGGCCGCAATGGCAAGAAGCTTGTGCATCTTCTCTGTTCGTCGCGGTCAATGGTAAAAGGCGCTTATCTGCAATCTAGGTGTTTCTGCGTGCTGCGCCCGCCCAAAGAGTGCCCGGGTGAAAACGACAACGCATGCATGTCGGGTGCCACTGTCTGCAACAGCACAGCAAGTTTTGAGAAAATATCTCCTTCCGTTCGGCCGCAATGGCAAGAAGCTTGTGCATCTTCTCTGTTCGTCGCGGTCAATGGGAAAAGGCGCTTATCTGCAATCTAGGTGTTTCTGCGAGCTGCGCCCGCCCAAAGAGTGCCCGGGTGAAAACGACAACGCAGGCATGTCGGGTGCCACTGTCTGCACCATCACAGCAAGTGTTGAGCAAATATCTCCTTCCGTTCAGGCGCAATGGCAAGAAGCTTGTGCATCTTTTCTGTTCGTCGCGGTCAATGGGAAGAGACGCTTATCTGCAATCTAGGTGTTTCTGCGTGCTGCGCCCGCCCAAAGAGTGCCCGGGTGAATACGACAATGCAGGCATGTCGGGTGCCACTGTCTGCACCAGCACAGCAAGTTTTGAGCAAATATCTCCTTCCATTCGGCCGCAATGGCAAGAAGCTTGTGCATCTTCTCTGTTCGTCGCGGTCAATGGGAAAAGGCGCTTATCTGCAATCTAGGTGTTTCTGCGTGCTGCGCCCGCCCAAAGAGTGCCCGGGTGAAAACGACAACGCAGGCATGTCGGGTGCCACTGTCTGCACCAGCACAGCAAGTTTTGAGCAAATATCTCCTTCCGTTCGGCCGCAATGGCAAGAAGCTTGTGCATCTTCTCTGTTTGTCGCGGTCAATGGGAAAAGGCGCTTATCTGCAATCTAGGTGTTTCTGCGTGCTGCGCCCGCCCAATGAGTGCCCGGGTGAAAACGACAACGCAGGCATGTCGGGTGCCACTGTCTGCACCAGCACAGCAAGTTTTGAGCAAATATCTCCTTCCGTTCGGCCGCAATGGCAAGAAGCTTGTGCATCTTCTCTGTTCGTCGTGGTCAATGCGAAAAGGCGCTTATCTGCAATCTAGGTGTTTCTGCGTGCTGCGCCCGCCCAAAGAGTGCCCGGGTGAAAACGACAACGCAAGCATGTCGGGTGCCACTGTCTGCACCAGCAAGTTTTGAGCAAATATCTCCTTCCGTTCGGCCTCAATGGCAAGAAGCTTGTGCATCCTCTCTGTTCGTCGCGGTCAATGGGAAAAGGCGCTTATCTGCAATCTAGGTGTTTCTGCGTGCTGCGCCCGCCAAAAGAGTGCCCGGGTGAAAACGACAACGCAGGCATGTCGGGTGCCACTGTCTGCACCAGCACAGCAAGTTTTGAGCAAATATCTCCTTCCGTTCGGCCGCAATGGCAAGAAGCTTGTGCATCTTCTCTGTTCGTCGCGGTCAATGCAAAAAGGCGCTTATCTGCAATCTAGGTGTTTCTGCGTGCTGCGCCCGCCCAAAGAGTGCCCGGGTGAAAACGACAACGCAAGCATGTCGGGTGCCACTGTCTGCTTCCGTTCGGCCGCAATGGCAAGAAGCTTGTGCATCTTCTCTGTTCGTCGCGGTCAATGGGAAAAGGCGCTTATCTGCAATCTAGGTGTTTCTGTGTGCTGCGCACGCCCAAAGAGTGCCCGAGTGAAAACGACAACGCAGTCATGTCGGGTGCCACTGTCTGCACCATAACAGCAAGTTTTGAGCAAATATCTCCTTCCGTTCGGCCGCAATGGCAAGAAGCTTGTGCATCTTCTCTGTTCGTCGCGGTCAATGGGAAAAGGCGCTTATCTGCAATCTAGGTGTTTCTGCGTGCTGCGCCTGCCCAAAGAGTGCCCGGGTGAAAACGACAACGCAGGCATGTCGGGTGCCACTGTCTGCACCATCAAAGCAAGTTTTGAGCAAATATCTCCTTCCGTTCGGCCGCAATGGCAAGAAGCTTGTGCATCTTCTCTGTTCGTCGCGGTCAATGGTAAAAGGCGCTTATCTGCAATCTAGGCGTTTCTGCGTGCTGCGCCCGCCCAAAGAGTGCCCGGGTGAAAACGACAACGCAGGCATGTCGGGTGCCAATGTCTGCACCAGCACAGCAAGTTTTGAGCAAATATCTCTTTCCGTTCGGCCGCAATGGCAAGAAGCTTGTGCATCTTCTCTGTTCGTCGCGGTCAATGCGAAAAGGCGCTTATCTGCAATCTAGGTGTTTCTGCGTGCTGCGCCCGCCCAAAGAGTGCCCGGGTGAAAACGACAACGCAAGCATGTCGGGTGCCACTGTCTGCTTCCGTTCGGCCGCAATGGCAAGAAGCTTGTGCATCTTCTCTGTTCGTCGCGGTCAATGGGAAAAGGCGCTTATCTGCAATCTAGGTGTTTCTGTGTGCTGCGCACGCCCAAAGAGTGCCCGAGTGAAAACGACAACGCAGTCATGTCGGGTGCCACTGTCTGCACCATCACAGCAAGTTTTGAGCAAATATCTCCTTCCGTTCGGCCGCAATGGCAAGAAGCTTGTGCATCTTCTCTGTTCGTCGTGGTCAATGGGAAAAGGCGCTTATCTGCAATCTAGGTGTTTCTGCGTGCTGCGCCTGCCCAAAGAGTGCCCGGGTGAAAACGACAACGCAGGCATGTCGGGTGCCACTGTCTGCACCATCAAAGCAAGTTTTGAGCAAATATCTCCTTCCGTTCGGCCGCAATGGCAAGAAGCTTGTGCATCTTCTCTGTTCGTCGCGGTCAATGGTAAAAGGCGCTTATCTGCAATCTAGGCGTTTCTGCGTGCTGCGCCCGCCCAAAGAGTGCCCGGGTGAAAACGACAACGCAGGCATGTCGGGTGCCAATGTCTGCACCAGCACAGCAAGTTTTGAGCAAATATCTCTTTCCGTTCGGCCGCAATGGCAAGAAGCTTGTGCATCTTCTCTGTTCGTCGCGGTCAATGGGAAAAGGCGCTTATCTGCTATCTAGGTGTTTCTGCGTGCTGCGCCCGCCCAAAGAGTGCCCGGGTGAAAACGACAACGCAGGCATGTCGGGTGCCACTGTCTGCACCATCAAAGCAAGTTTTGAGCAAATATCTCCTTCCGTTCGGCCGCAATGGCAAGAAGCTTGTGCATCTTCTCTGTTCGTCGCGGTCAATGGTAAAAGGCGCTTATCTGCAATCTAGGCGTTTCTGCGTGCTGCGCCCGCCCAAAGAGTGCCCGGGTGAAAACGACAACGCAGGCATGTCGGGTGCCAATGTCTGCACCAGCACAGCAAGTTTTGAGCAAATATCTCTTTCCGTTCGGCCGCAATGGCAAGAAGCTTGTGCATCTTCTCTGTTCGTCGCGGTCAATGGGAAAAGGCGCTTATCTGCAATCTAGGTGTTTCTGCGTGCTGCGCCCGCCCAAAGAGTGCCCGGGTGAAAACGACAACGCAGGCATGTCGGGTGCCACTGTCTGCACCAGCACAGCAAGTTTTGAGCAAATATCTCCTTCCGTTCGGCCGCAATGGCAAGAAGCTTGTGCATCTTCTCTGTTCGTCGCGGTCAATGGGAAAAGGCGCTTATCTGCAATCTAGGTGTTTCTGCGTGCTGCGCCCGCCCAAAGAGTGCCCGGGTGAAAACGACAACGCATGCATGTTGGGTGCCACTGTCTGCACCAGCACAGCAAGTTTTGAGCAAATATCTCCTTCCGTTCGGCCGCAATGGCAAGAAGCTTGTGCATCTTCTCTGTTCGTCGCGGTCAATGGGAAAAGGCGCTTATCTGCAATCTAGGTGTTTCTGCGTGCTGCGCCCGCCCAAAGAGTGACCGGGTTAAAATGACAACGCAGGCATGTCGGGTGCCACTGTCTGCACCAGCACAGCAAGTTTTGAGCAAATATCTCCTTCCGTTCGGCCGCAATGGCAAGAAGCTTGTGCATCTTCTCTGTTAGTCGCGGTCAATGGGAAAAGGCGCTTATCTGCAATCTAGGTGTTTCTGCGTGCTGCGCCCGCCCAAAGAGTGCCCGGGTGAAAAAGACAACGCAGGCATGTCGGGTGCCAATGTCTGCACCAGCACAGCAAGTTTTGAGCAAATATCTCCTTCCGTTCGGCCGCAATGGCAAGAAGCTTGTGCATCTTCTCTGTTCGTCGCGGTCAATGGGAAAAGGCGCTTATCTGCAATCTAGGTGTTTCTGCGTGCTGCGCCCGCCCAAAGAGTGCCCGGGTGAAAACGACAACGCATGCATGTCGGGTGCCACTGTCTGCACCAGCACAGCAAGTTTTGAGCAAATATCTCCTTCCGTTCGGCCGCAATGGCAAGAAGCTTGTGCATCTTCTCTGTTCGTCGCGGTCAATGGGAAAAGGCGCTTATCTTCAATCTAGGTGTTTCTGCGTGCTGCGCCCGCCCAAAGAGTGACCGGGTTAAAACGACAAAGCAGGCATGTCGGGTGCCACTGTCTGCACCAGCACAGCAATTTTTAAGCAAATATCTCCTTCCCGTTCGGCCGCAATGGCAAGAAGCTTGTGCATCTTTTCTGTTCGTCGCGGTCAATGGGAAAAGGCGCTTATCTGCGATCTAGGTGTTTCTGCGAGCTGCGCCCGCCCAAAGAGTGCCTGGGTGAAAACGACAACGCAGGCATGTCGGGTGCCACTGTCTGCACCAGCACAGCAAGTTTTGAGCAAATATCTCCTTCCGTTCGGCCGCAATGGCAAGAAGCTTGTGCATCTTCTCTGTTCGTCGCGGTCAATGGGAAAAGGCGCTTATCTGCAATCTAGGTGTTTCTGCGAGCTGCGCCCGCCCAAAGAGTGCCGGGGTGAAAACGACAACGCAGGCATGTCGGGTGCCACTGTCTGCACCATCACAGCAAGTTTTGAGCAAATATCTCCTTCCGTTCGGCCGCAATGGCAAGAAGCTTGTGCATTTTCTCTGTTCGTCGCGGTCAATGGGAAGAGACGCTTATCTGCAATCTAGGTGTTTCTGCGTGCTGCGCCCGCCCAAAGAGTGCCCGGCTGAAAACGACAATGCAGGCATGTCGGGTGCCACTGTCTGCACCAGCACAGCAAGTTTTGAGCAAATATCTCCTTCCGTTTGTGAAGCTTGTGCATCTTCTCTGTTCGTCGCGGTCAATGGTAAAAGGCGCTTATCTGCAATCTAGGTGTTTCTGCGTGCTGCGCCCGCCCAAAGAGTGCCCGGGTGAAAACGACAACGCAGGCATGTCGGGTGCCACTGTCTGCACCAGCACAGCAAGTTTTGAGCAAATATCTCCTTCCGTTCGGCCGCAATGGCAAGAAGCTTGTGCATCTTCTCTGTTCGTCGTGGTCAATGCGAAAAGGCGCTTATCTGCAATCTAGGTGTTTCTGCGTGCTGCGCCCGCCCAAAGAGTGCCCGGGTGAAAATGACAACGCAAGCATGTCGGGTGCCACTGTCTGCTTCCGTTCGGCCGCAATGGCAAGAAGCTTGTGCATCTTCTCTGTTCGTCGCGGTCAATGGGAAAAGGCGCTTATCTGCAATCTAGGTGTTTCTGTGTGCTGCGCACGCCCAAAGAGTGCCCGAGTGAAAACGACAACGCAGTCATGTCGGGTGCCACTGTCTGCACCATCACAGCAAGTTTTGAGCAAATATCTCCTTCCGTTCGGCCGCAATGGCAAGAAGCTTGTGCATCTTCTCTGTTTGTCGCGGTCAATGGGAAAAGGCGCTTATCTGCAATCTAGGTGTTTCTGCGTGCTGCGCCCGCCCAAAGAGTGCCCGGGTGAAAACAACAACGCATGCATGTCGGGTGCCACTGTCTGCACCAGCACAGCAAGTTTTGAGCAAATATCTCCTTCCGTTCGGCCGCAATGGCAAGAAGCTTGTGCATCTTCTCTGTTAGTCGCGGTCAATGGGAAAAGGCGCTTATCTGCAATCTAGGTGTTTCTGCGTGCTGCGCCCGCCCAAAGAGTGCCCGGGTGAAAAAGACAACGCAGGCATGTCGGGTGCCAATGTCTGCACCAGCACAGCAAGTTTTGAGCAAATATCTCCTTCCGTTCGGCCGCAATGGCAAGAAGCTTGTGCATCTTCTCTGTTCGTCGCGGTCAATGGGAAAAGGCGCTTATCTGCAATCTAGGTGTTTCAGCGTGCTGCGCCCGCCCAAAGAGTGCCCGGGTGAAAACGACAACGCATGCATGTCGGGTGCCAATGTCTGCACCAGCACAGCAAGTTTTGAGCAAATATCTCCTTCCGTTCGGCCGCAATGGCAAGAAGCTTGTGCATCTTCTCTGTTCGTCGCGGTCAATGGGAAAAGGCGCTTATCTTCAATCTAGGTGTTTCTGCGTGCTGCGCCCGCCCAAAGAGTGACCGGGTTAAAACGACAAAGCAGGCATGTCGGGTGCCACTGTCTGCACCAGCACAGCAATTTTTAAGCAAATATCTCCTTCCGTTCGGCCGCAATGGCAAGAAGCTTGTGCATCTTCTCTGTTCGTCGCGGTCAATGGGAAAAGGCGCTTATCTGCGATCTAGGTGTTTCTGCGAGCTGCGCCCGCCCAAATAGTGCCTTGGTGAAAACGACAACGCAGGCATGTCGGGTGCCACTGTCTGCTTCCGTTCGGCCGCAATGGCAAGAAGCTTGTGCATCTTCTCTGTTCGTCGCGGTCAATGGGAAAAGGCGCTTATCTGCAATCTAGGTGTTTCTGTGTGCTGCGCACGCCCAAAGAGTGCCCGAGTGAAAACGACAACGCAGTCATGTCGGGTGCCACTGTCTGCACCATCACAGCAAGTTTTGAGCAAATATCTCCTTCCGTTCGGCCGCAATGGCAAGAAGCTTGTGCATCTTCTCTGTTCGTCGCGGTCAATGGGAAAAGGCGCTTATCTGCAATCTAGGTGTTTCTGCGTGCTGCGCCCGCCCAAAGAGTGCCCGGGTGAAAACAACAACGCATGCATGTCGGGTGCCACTGTCTGCACCAGCACAGCAAGTTTTGAGCAAATATCTCCTTCCGTTCGGCCGCAATGGCAAGAAGCTTGTGCATCTTCTCTGTTAGTCGCGGTCAATGGGAAAAGGCGCTTATCTGCAATCTAGGTGTTTCTGCGTGCTGCGCCCGCCCAAAGAGTGCCCGGGTGAAAAAGACAACGCATGCATGTCGGGTGCCACTGTCTGCACCAGCACAGCAAGTTTTGAGCAAATATCTCCTTCCGTTCGGCCGCAATGGCAAGAAGCTTGTGCATCTTCTCTGTTCGTCGCGGTCAATGGGAAAAGGCGCTTATCTTCAATCTAGGTGTTTCTGCGTGCTGCGCCCGCCCAAAGAGTGACCGGGTTAAAACGACAAAGCAGGCATGTCGGGTGCCACTGTCTGCACCAGCACAGCAATTTTTAAGCAAATATCTCCTTCCGTTCGGCCGCAATGGCAAGAAGCTTGTGCATCTTCTCTGTTCGTCGCGGTCAATGGGAAAAGGCGCTTATCTGCGATCTAGGTGTTTCTGCGAGCTGCGCCCGCCCAAAGAGTGCCTGGGTGAAAACGACAACGCAGGCATGTCGGGTGCCACTGTCTGCACCAGCACAGCAAGTTTTGAGCAAATATCTCCTTCCGTTCGGCCGCAATGGCAAGAAGCTTGTGCATCTTCTCTGTTCGTCGCGGTCAATGGGAAAAGGCACTTATCTGCAATCTAGGTGTTTCTGCGAGCTGCGCCCGCCCAAAGAGTGCCCGGGTGAAAACGACAACGCAGGCATGTCGGGTGCCACTGTCTGCACCATCACAGCAAGTTTTGAGCAAATATCTCCTTCCGTTCGGCCGCAATGGCAAGAAGCTTGTGCATCTTCTCTGTTCGTCGCGGTCAATGGGAAGAGACGCTTATCTGCAATCTAGGTGTTTCTGCGTGCTGCGCCCGCCCAAAGAGTGCCTGGGTGAAAACGACAATGCAGGCATGTCGGGTGCCACTGTCTGCACCAGCACAGCAAGTTTTGAGCAAATATCTCCTTCCATTCGGCCGCAATGGCAAGAAGCTTGTGCATCTTCTCTGTTCGTCGCGGTCAATGGGAAAAGGCGCTTATCTGCAATCTAGGTGTTTCTGCGTGCTGCGCCCGCCCAAAGAGTGCCCGGGTGAAAATGACAACGCAAGCATGTCGGGTGCCACTGTCTGCTTCCGTTCGGCCGCAATGGCAAGAAGCTTGTGCATCTTCTCTGTTCGTCGCGGTCAATGGGAAAAGGCGCTTATCTGCAATCTAGGTGTTTCTGTGTGCTGCGCACGCCCAAAGAGTGCCCGAGTGAAAACGACAACGCAGTCATGTCGGGTGCCACTGTCTGCACCATCACAGCAAGTTTTGAGCAAATATCTCCTTCCGTTCGGCCGCAATGGCAAGAAGCTTGTGCATCTTCTCTGTTTGTCGCGGTCAATGGGAAAAGGCGCTTATCTGCAATCTAGGTGTTTCTGCGTGCTGCGCCCGCCCAAAGAGTGCCCGGGTGAAAACAACAACGCATGCATGTCGGGTGCCACTGTCTGCACCAGCACAGCAAGTTTTGAGCAAATATCTCCTTCCGTTCGGCCGCAATGGCAAGAAGCTTGTGCATCTTCTCTGTTCGTCGCGGTCAATGGGAAAAGGCGCTTATCTGCAATCTAGGTGTTTCTGCGTGCTGCGCCCGCCCAAAGAGTGCCCGGGTGAAAACGACAACGCATGCATGTCGGGTGCCACTGTCTGCACCAGCACAGCAAGTTTTGAGCAAATATCTCCTTCCGTTCGGCCGCAATGGCAAGAAGCTTGTGCATCTTCTCTGTTCGTCGCGGTCAATGGGAAAAGGCGCTTATCTTCAATCTAGGTGTTTCTGCGTGCTGCGCCCGCCCAAAGAGTGACCGGGTTAAAACGACAAAGCAGGCATGTCGGGTGCCACTGTCTGCACCAGCACAGCAATTTTTAAGCAAATATCTCCTTCCGTTCGGCCGCAATGGCAAAAAGCTTGTGCATCTTCTCTGTTCGTCGCGGTCAATGGAAAAAGGCGCTTATCTGCGATCTAGGTGTTTCTGCGAGCTGCGCCCGCCCAAATAGTGCCTGGGTGAAAACGACAACGCAGGCATGTCGGGTGCCACTGTCTGCTTCCGTTCGGCCGCAATGGCAAGAAGCTTGTGCATCTTCTCTGTTCGTCGCGGTCAATGGGAAAAGGCGCTTATCTGCAATCTAGGTGTTTCTGTGTGCTGCGCACGCCCAAAGAGTGCCCGAGTGAAAACGACAACGCAGTCATGTCGGGTGCCATTGTCTGCACCATCACAGCAAGTTTTGAGCAAATATCTCCTTCCGTTCGGCCGCAATGGCAAGAAGCTTGTGCATCTTCTCTGTTTGTCGCGGTCAATGGGAAAAGGCGCTTATCTGCAATCTAGGTGTTTCTGCGTGCTGCGCCCGCCCAAAGAGTGCCCGGGTGAAAACAATAACGCATGCATGTCGGGTGCCACTGTCTGCACCAGCACAGCAAGTTTTGAGCAAATATCTCCTTCCGTTCGGCCGCAATGGCAAGAAGCTTGTGCATCTTCTCTGTTAGTCGCGGTCAATGGGAAAAGGCGCTTATCTGCAATCTAGGTGTTTCTGCGTGCTGCGCCCGCCCAAAGAGTGCCCGGGTGAAAAAGACAACGCATGCATGTCGGGTGCCACTGTCTGCACCAGCACAGCAAGTTTTGAGCAAATATCTCCTTCCGTTCGGCCGCAATGGCAAGAAGCTTGTGCATCTTCTCTGTTCGTCGCGGTCAATGGGAAAAGGCGCTTATCTTCAATCTAGGTGTTTCTGCGTGCTGCGCCCGCCCAAAGAGTGACCGGGTTAAAACGACAAAGCAGGCATGTCGGGTGCCACTGTCTGCACCAGCACAGCAATTTTTAAGCAAATATCTCCTTCCGTTCGGCCGCAATGGCAAGAAGCTTGTGCATCTTCTCTGTTCGTCGCGGTCAATGGGAAAAGGCGCTTATCTGCGATCTAGGTGTTTCTGCGAGCTGCGCCCGCCCAAAGAGTGCCTGGGTGAAAACGACAACGCAGGCATGTCGGGTGCCACTGTCTGCACCAGCACAGCAAGTTTTGAGCAAATATCTCCTTCCGTTCGGCCGCAATGGCAAGAAGCTTGTGCATCTTCTCTGTTCGTCGCGGTCAATGGGAAAAGGCGCTTATCTGCAATCTAGGTGTTTCTGCGAGCTGCGCCCGCCCAAAGAGTGCCCGGGTGAAAACGACAACGCAGGCATGTCGGGTGCCACTGTCTGCACCATCACAGCAAGTTTTGAGCAAATATCTCCTTCCGTTCGGCCGCAATGGCAAGAAGCTTGTGCATCTTCTCTGTTCGTCGCGGTCAATGGGAAGAGACGCTTATCTGCAATCTAGGTGTTTCTGCGTGCTGCGCCCGCCCAAAGAGTGCCCGGGTGAAAACGACAATGCAGGCATGTCGGGTGCCACTGTCTGCACCAGCACAGCAAGTTTTGAGCAAATATCTCCTTCCATTCGGCCGCAATGGCAAGAAGCTTGTGCATCTTCTCTGTTCGTCGCGGTCAATGGGAAAAGGCGCTTATCTGCAATCTAGGTGTTTCTGCGTGCTGCGCCCGCCCAAAGAGTGCCCGGGTGAAAACGACAACGCAGGCATGTCGGGTGCCACTGTCTGCACCAGCACAGCAAGTTTTGAGCAAATATCTCCTTCCGTTCGGCCGCAATGGCAAGAAGCTTGTGCATCTTCTCTGTTTGTCGCGGTCAATGGGAAAAGGCGCTTATCTGCAATCTAGGTGTTTCTGCGTGCTGCGCCCGCCCAATGAGTGCCCGGGTGAAAACGACAACGCAGGCATGTCGGGTGCCACTGTCTGCACCAGCACAGCAAGTTTTGAGCAAATATCTCCTTCCGTTCGGCCGCAATGGCAAGAAGCTTGTGCATCTTCTCTGTTCGTCGTGGTCAATGCGAAAAGGCGCTTATCTGCAATCTAGGTGTTTCTGCGTGCTGCGCCCGCCCAAAGAGTGCCCGGGTGAAAACGACAACGCAAGCATGTCGGGTGCCACTGTCTGCACCAGCAAGTTTTGAGCAAATATCTCCTTCCGTTCGGCCTCAATGGCAAGAAGCTTGTGCATCCTCTCTGTTCGTCGCGGTCAATGGGAAAAGGCGCTTATCTGCAATCTAGGTGTTTCTGCGTGCTGCGCCCGCCCAAAGAGTGCCCGGGTGAAAACGACAATGCAGGCATGTCGGGTGCCACTGTCTGCACCAGCACAGCAAGTTTTGAGCAAATATCTCCTTCCATTCGGCCGCAATGGCAAGAAGCTTGTGCATCTTCTCTGTTCGTCGCGGTCAACGGGAAAAGGCGCTTATCTTCAATCTAGGTGTTTCTGCGTGCTGCGCCCGCCCAAAGAGTGCCCGGGTGAAAACGACAACGCAGGCATGTCGGGTGCCACTGTCTGCACCAGCACAGCAAGTTTTGAGCAAATATCTCCTTCCGTTCGGCCGCAATGGCAAGAAGCTTGTGCATCTTCTCTGTTTGTCGCGGTCAATGGGAAAAGGCGCTTATCTGCAATCTAGGTGTTTCTGCGTGCTGCGCCCGCCCAATGAGTGCCCGGGTGAAAACGACAACGCAGGCATGTCGGGTGCCACTGTCTGCACCAGCACAGCAAGTTTTGAGCAAATATCTCCTTCCGTTCGGCCGCAATGGCAAGAAGCTTGTGCATCTTCTCTGTTCGTCGTGGTCAATGCGAAAAGGCGCTTATCTGCAATCTAGGTGTTTCTGCGTGCTGCGCCCGCCCAAAGAGTGCCCGGGTGAAAACGACAACTCAAGCATGTCGGGTGCCACTGTCTGCACCAGCAAGTTTTGAGCAAATATCTCCTTCCGTTCGGCCTCAATGGCAAGAAGCTTGTGCATCCTCTCTGTTCGTCGCGGTCAATGGGAAAAGGCGCTTATCTGCAATCTAGGTGTTTCTGCGTGCTGCGCCCGCCCAAAGAGTGCCCGGGTGAAAACGACAATGCAGGCATGTCGGGTGCCACTGTCTGCACCAGCACAGCAAGTTTTGAGCAAATATCTCCTTCCGTTCGGCCGCAATGGCAAGAAGCTTGTGCATCTTCTCTGTTCGTCGCAGTCAATGGGAAAAGGCGCTTATCTGCAATCTAGGTGTTTCTGCGTGCTGCGCCCGCCCAAAGAGTGCCCGGGTGAAAACGACAACGCAGGCATGTCGGGTGCCACTGTCTGCACCAGCACAGCAAGTTTTGAGCAAATATCTCCTTCCGTTCGGCCGCAATGGCAAGAAGCTTGTGCATCTTCTCTGTTCGTCGCGGTCAATGCGAAAAGGCGCTTATCTGCAATCTAGGTGTTTCTGCGTGCTGCGCCCGCCCAAAGAGTGCCCGGGTGAAAACGACAACGCAAGCATGTCGGGTGCCACTGTCTGCTTCCGTTCGGCCGCAATGGCAAGAAGCTTGTGCATCTTCTCTGTTCGTCGCGGTCAATGGGAAAAGGCGCTTATCTGCAATCTAGGTGTTTCTGTGTGCTGCGCACGCCCAAAGAGTGCCCGAGTGAAAACGACAACGCAGTCATGTCGGGTGCCACTGTCTGCACCATCACAGCAAGTTTTGAGCAAATATCTCCTTCCGTTCGGCCGCAATGGCAAGAAGCTTGTGCATCTTCTCTGTTCGTCGCGGTCAATGGGAAAAGGCGCTTATCTGCAATCTAGGTGTTTCTGCGTGCTGCGCCTGCCCAAAGAGTGCCCGGGTGAAAACGACAACGCAGGCATGTCGGGTGCCACTGTCTGCACCATCACAGCAAGTTTTGAGCAAATATCTCCTTCCGTTCGGCCGCAATGGCAAGAAGCTTGTGCATCTTCTCTGTTCGTCGCGGTCAATGGGAAAAGGCGCTTATCTGCAATCTAGGTGTTTCTGCGTGCTGCGCCCGCCCAAAGAGTGCCCGGGTGAAAACGACAACGCAGGCATGTCGGGTGCCACTGTCTGCACCAGCACAGCAATTTTTAAGCAAATATCTCCTTCCGTTCGGCCGCAATGGCAAGAAGCTTGTGCATCTTCTCTGTTCGTCGCGGTCAATGGGAAAAGGCGCTTATCTGCAATCTAGGTGTTTCTGCGAGCTGCGCCAGCCCAAAGAGTGCCTGGGTGAAATCGACAACGCAGGCATGTCGGGTGCCACTGTCTGCACCAGCACAGCAAGTTTTGAGCAAATATCTCCTTCCGTTCGGCCGCAATGGCAAGAAGCTTGTGCATCTTCTCTGTTCGTCGTGGTCAATGCGAAAAGGCGCTTATCTGCAATCTAGGTGTTTCTGCGTGCTGCGCCCGCCCAAAGAGTGCCCGGGTGAAAACGACAACGCAAGCATGTCGGGTGCCACTGTCTGCACCAGCAAGTTTTGAGCAAATATCTCCTTCCGTTCGGCCTCAATGGCAAGAAGCTTGTGCATCCTCTCTGTTCGTCGCGGTCAATGGGACAAGGCGCTTATCTGCAATCTAGGTGTTTCTGCGTGCTGCGCCCGCCCAAAGAGTGCCCGGGTGAAAACGACAATGCAGGCATGTCGGGTGCCACTGTCTGCACCAGCACAGCAAGTTTTGAGCAAATATCTCCTTCCATTCGGCCGCAATGGCAAGAAGCTTGTGCATCTTCTCTGTTCGTCGCGGTCAATGGGAAAAGGCGCTTATCTGCAATCTAGGTGTTTCTGCGTGCTGCGCCCGCCCAAAGAGTGCCCAGGTGAAAACGACAACGCAGGCATGTCGGGTGCCACTGTCTGCACCAGCACAGCAAGTTTTGAGCAAATATCTCCTTCCGTTCGGCCGCAATGGCAAGAAGCTTGTGCATCTTCTCTGTTTGTCGCGGTCAATGGGAAAAGGCGCTTATCTGCAATCTAGGTGTTTCTGCGTGCTGCGCCCGCCCAATGAGTGCCCGGGTGAAAACGACAACGCAGGCATGTTGGGTGCCACTGTCTGCACCAGCACAGCAAGTTTTGAGCAAATATCTCCTTCCGTTCGGCCGCAATGGCAAGAAGCTTGTGCATCTTCTCTGTTCGTCGTGGTCAATGCGAAAAGGCGCTTATCTGCAATCTAGGTGTTTCTGCGTGCTGCGCCCGCCCAAAGAGTGCCCGGGTGAAAACGACAACGCAAGCATGTCGGGTGCCACTGTCTGCACCAGCAAGTTTTGAGCAAATATCTCCTTCCGTTAGGCCTCAATGGCAAGAAGCTTGTGCATCCTCTCTGTTCGTCGCGGTCAATGGGAAAAGGCGCTTATCTGCAATCTAGGTGTTTCTGCGTGCTGCGCCCGCCCAAAGAGTGCCCAAGTGAAAACGACAATGCAGGCATGTCGGGTGCCACTGTCTGCACCAGCACAGCAAGTTTTGAGCAAATATCTCCTTCCGTTCGGCCGCAATGGCAAGAAGCTTGTGCATCTTCTCTGTTCGTCGCGGTCAATGGGAAAAGGCGCTTATCTGCAATCTAGGTGTTTCTGCGTGCTGCGCCCGCCCAAAGAGTGCCCGGGTGAAAACGACAACGCAGGCATGTCGGGTGCCACTGTCTGCACCAGCACAGCAAGTTTTGAGCAAATATCTCCTTCCGTTCGGCCGCAATGGCAAGAAGCTTGTGCATCTTCTCTGTTTGTCGCGGTCAATGGGAAAAGGCGCTTATCTGCAATCTAGGTGTTTCTGCGTGCTGCGCCCGCCAAAAGAGTGCCCGGGTGAAAACGACAACGCAGGCATGTCGGGTGCCACTGTCTGCACCAGCACAGCAAGTTTTGAGCAAATATCTCCTTCCGTTCGGCCGCAATGGCAAGAAGCTTGTGCATCTTCTCTGTTCGTCGCGGTCAATGCGAAAAGGCGCTTATCTGCAATCTAGGTGTTTCTGCGTGCTGCGCCCGCCCAAAGAGTGCCCGGGTGAAAACGACAACGCAAGCATGTCGGGTGCCACTGTCTGCTTCCGTTCGGCCGCAATGGCAAGAAGCTTGTGCATCTTCTCTGTTCGTCGCGGTCAATGGGAAAAGGCGCTTATCTGCAATCTAGGTGTTTCTGCGTGCTGCGCCCGCCCAAAGAGTGCCCGGGTGAAAACGACAACGCAGGCATGTCGGGTGCCACTGTCTGCACCAGCACAGCAAGTTTTGAGCAAATATCTCCTTCCATTCGGCCGCAATGGCAAGAAGCTTGTGCATCTTCTCTGTTCGTCGCGGTCAATGGGAAAAGGCGCTTATCTGCAATCTAGGTGTTTCTGCGTGCTGCGCCCGCCCAAAGAGTGCCCGGGTGAAAACGACAACGCAGGCATGTCGGGTGCCACTGTCTGCACCAGCACAGCAAGTTTTGAGCAAATATCTCCTTCCGTTCGGCCGCAATGGCAAGAAGCTTGTGCATCTTCTCTGTTCGTCGTGGTCAATGCGAAAAGGCGCTTATCTGCAATCTAGGTGTTTCTGCGTGCTGCGCCCGCCCAAAGAGTGCCCGGGTGAAAACGACAACGCAAGCATGTCGGGTGCCACTGTCTGCACCAGCAAGTTTTGAGCAAATATCTCCTTCCGTTCGGCCTCAATGGCAAGAAGCTTGTGCATCCTCTCTGTTCGTCGCGGTCAATGGGAAAAGGCGCTTATCTGCAATCTAGGTGTTTCTGCGTGCTGCGCCCGCCCAAAGAGTGCCCGGGTGAAAACGACAATGCAGGCATGTCGGGTGCCACTGTCTGCACCAGCACAGCAAGTTTTGAGCAAATATCTCCTTCCATTCGGCCGCAATGGCAAGAAGCTTGTGCATCTTCTCTGTTCGTCGCGGTCAATGGGAAAAGGCACTTATCTGCAATCTAGGTGTTTCTGCGTGCTGCGCCCGCCCAAAGAGTGCCCGGGTGAAAACGACAACGCAGGCATGTCGGGTGCCACTGTCTGCACCAGCACAGCAAGTTTTGAGCAAATATCTCCTTCCGTTCGGCCGCAATGGCAAGAAGCTTGTGCATCTTCTCTGTTTGTCGCGGTCAATGGGAAAAGGCGCTTATCTGCAATCTAGGTGTTTCTGCGTGCTGCGCCCGCCCAATGAGTGCCCGGGTGAAAACGACAACGCAGGCATGTCGGGTGCCACTGTCTGCACCAGCACAGCAAGTTTTGAGCAAATATCTCCTTCCGTTCGGCCGCAATGGCAAGAAGCTTGTGCATCTTCTCTGTTCGTCGTGGTCAATGCGAAAAGGCGCTTATCTGCAATCTAGGTGTTTCTGCGTGCTGCGCCCGCCCAAAGAGTGCCCGGTGAAAACGACAACGCAAGCATGTCGGGTGCCACTGTCTGCACCAGCAAGTTTTGAGCAAATATCTCCTTCCGTTCGACCTCAATGGCAAGAAGCTTGTGCATCCTCTCTGTTCGTCGCGGTCAATGGGAAAAGGCGCTTATCTGCAATCTAGGTGTTTCTGCGTGCTGCGCCCGCCCAAAGAGTGCCCGGGTGAAAACGACAATGCAGGCATGTCGGGTGCCACTGTCTGCACCAGCACAGCAAGTTTTGAGCAAATATCTCCTTCCGTTCGGCCGCAATGGCAAGAAGCTTGTGCATCTTCTCTGTTCGTCGCGGTCAATGGGAAAAGGCGCTTATCTGCAATCTAGGTGTTTCTGCGTGCTGCGCCCGCCCAATGAGTGCCCGGGTGAAAACGACAACGCAGGCATGTCGGGTGCCACTGTCTGCACCAGCACAGCAAGTTTTGAGCAAATATCTCCTTCCGTTCGGCCGCAATGGCAAGAAGCTTGTGCATCTTCTCTGTTCGTCGTGGTCAATGCGAAAAGGCGCTTATCTGCAATCTAGGTGTTTCTGCGTGCTGCGCCCGCCCAAAGAGTGCCCGGGTGAAAACGACAACGCAAGCATGTCGGGTGCCACTGTCTGCACCAGCAAGTTTTGAGCAAATATCTCCTTCCGTTCGGCCTCAATGGCAAGAAGCTTGTGCATCCTCTCTGTTCGTCGCGGTCAATGGGAAAAGGCGCTTATCTGCAATCTAGGTGTTTCTGCGTGCTGCGCCCGCCCAAAGAGTGCCCGGGTGAAAACGACAATGAAGGCATGTCGGGTGCCACTGTCTGCACCAGCACAGCAAGTTTTGAGCAAATATCTCCTTCCATTCGGCCGCAATGGCAAGAAGCTTGTGCATCTTCTCTGTTCGTCGCGGTCAATGGGAAAAGGCGCTTATCTGCAATCTAGGTGTTTCTGCGTGCTGCGCCCGCCCAAAGAGTGCCCGGGTGAAAACGACAACGCAGGCATGTCGGGTGCCACTGTCTGCACCAGCACAGCAAGTTTTGAGCAAATATCTCCTTCCGTTCGGCCGCAATGGCAAGAAGCTTGTGCATCTTCTCTGTTTGTCGCGGTCAATGGGAAAAGGCGCTTATCTGCAATCTAGGTGTTTCTGCGTGCTGCGCCCGCCCAATGAGTGCCCGGGTGAAAACGACAACGCAGGCATGTCGGGTGCCACTGTCTGCACCAGCACAGCAAGTTTTGAGCAAATATCTTCTTCCGTTCGGCCGCAATGGCAAGAAGCTTGTGCATCTTCTCTGTTCGTCGTGGTCAATGCGAAAAGGCGCTTATCTGCAATCTAGGTGTTTCTGCGTGCTGCGCCCGCCCAAAGAGTGCCCGGGTGAAAACGACAACTCAAGCATGTCGGGTGCCACTGTCTGCACCAGCAAGTTTTGAGCAAATATCTCCTTCCGTTCGGCCTCAATGGCAAGAAGCTTGTGCATCCTCTCTGTTCGTCGCGGTCAATGGGAAAAGGCGCTTATCTGCAATCTAGGTGTTTCTGCGTGCTGCGCCCGCCCAAAGAGTGCCCGGGTGAAAACGACAATGCAGGCATGTCGGGTGCCACTGTCTGCACCAGCACAGCAAGTTTTGAGCAAATATCTCCTTCCGTTCGGCCGCAATGGCAAGAAGCTTGTGCATCTTCTCTGTTCGTCGCGGTCAATGGGAAAAGGCGCTTATCTGCAATCTAGGTGTTTCTGCGTGCTGCGCCCGCCCAAAGATTGCCCGGGTGAAAACGACAACGCAGGCATGTCGGGTGCCACTGTCTGCACCAGCACAGCAAGTTTTGAGCAAATATCTCCTTCCGTTCGGCCGCAATGGCAAGAAGCTTGTGCATCTTCTCTGTTCGTCGCGGTCAAAGCGAAAAGGCGCTTATCTGCAATCTAGGTGTTTCTGCGTGCTGCGCCCGCCCAAAGAGTGCCCGGGTGAAAACGACAACGCAAGCATGTCGGGTGCCACTGTCTGCTTCCGTTCGGCCGCAATGGCAAGAAGCTTGTGCATCTTCTCTGTTCGTCGCGGTCAATGGGAAAAGGCGCTTATCTGCAATCTAGGTGTTTCTGTGTGCTGCGCACGCCCAAAGAGTGCCCGAGTGAAAACGACAACGCAGTCATGTCGGGTGCCACTGTCTGCACCATCACAGCAAGTTTTGAGCAAATATCTCCTTCCGTTCGGCCGCAATGGCAAGAAGCTTGTGCATCTTCTCTGTTCGTCGCGGTCAATGGGAAAAGGCGCTTATCTGCAATCTAGGTGTTTCTGCGTGCTGCGCCTGCCCAAAGAGTGCCCGGGTGAAAACGACAACGCAGGCATGTCGGGTGCCACTGTCTGCACCATCACAGCAAGTTTTGAGCAAATATCTCCTTCCGTTCGGCCGCAATGGCAAGAAGCTTGTGCATCTTCTCTGTTCGTCGCGGTCAATGGGAAAAGGCGCTTATCTGCAATCTAGGTGTTTCTGCGTGCTGCGCCCGCCCAAAGAGTGCCCGGGTGAAAATGACAACGCAGGCATGTCGGGTGCCACTGTCTGCACCAGCACAGCAATTTTTAAGCAAATATCTCCTTCCGTTCGGCCGCAATGGCAAGAAGCTTGTGCATCTTCTCTGTTCGTCGCGGTCAATGGGAAAAGGCGCTTATCTGCAATCTAGGTGTTTCTGCGAGCTGCGCCCGCCCAAAGAGTGCCTGCGTGAAATCGACAACGCAGGCATGTCGGGTGCCACTGTCTGCACCAGCACAGCAAGTTTTGAGCAAATATCTCCTTCCGTTCGGCCGCAATGGCAAGAAGCTTGTGCATCTTCTCTGTTTGTCGCGGTCAATGGGAAAAGGCGCTTATCTGCAATCTAGGTGTTTCTGCGAGCTGCGCCCGCCCAAAGAGTGCCCGGGTGAAAACGACAACGCAGGCATGTCGGGTGCCACTGTCTGCACCATCACAGCAAGTTTTGAGCAAATATCTCCTTCCGTTCGGCCGCAATGGCAAGAAGCTTGTGCATCTTCTCTGTTCGTCGCGGTCAATGGGAAGAGACGCTTATCTGCAATCTAGGTGTTTCTGCGTGCTGCGCCCGCCCAAAGAGTGCCCGGGTGAAAACGACAATGCAGGCATGTCGGGTGCCACTGTCTGCACCAGCACAGCAAGTTTTGAGCAAATATCTCCTTCCATTCGGCCGCAATGGCAAGAAGCTTGTGCATCTTCTCTGTTCGTCGCGGTCAATGGGAAAAGGCGCTTATCTGCAATCTAGGTGTTTCTGCGTGCTGCGCCCGCCCAAAGAGTGCCCGGGTGAAAACGACAACGCAGGCATGTCGGGTGCCACTGTCTGCACCAGCACAGCAAGTTTTGAGCAAATATCTCCTTCCGTTCGGCCGCAATGGCAAGAAGCTTGTGCATCTTCTCTGTTTGTCGCGGTCAATGGGAAAAGGCGCTTATCTGCAATCTAGGTGTTTCTGCGTGCTGCGCCCGCCCAATGAGTGCCCGGGTGAAAACGACAACGCAGGCATGTCGGGTGCCACTGTCTGCACCAGCACAGCAAGTTTTGAGCAAATATCTCCTTCCGTTCGGCCGCAATGGCAAGAAGCTTGTGCATCTTCTCTGTTCGTCGTGGTCAATGCGAAAAGGCGCTTATCTGCAATCTAGGTGTTTCTGCGTGCTGCGCCCGCCCAAAGAGTGCCCGGGTGAAAACGACAACGCAGGCATGTCGGGTGCCACTGTCTGCACCAGCACAGCAATTTTTAAGCAAATATATCCTTCCGTTCGGCCGCAATGGCAAGAAGCTTGTGCATCTTCTCTGTTCGTCGCGGTCAATGGGAAAAGGCGCTTATCTGCAATCTAGGTGTTTCTGCGAGCTGCGCCCGCCCAAAGAGTGCCTGGGTGAAATCGACAACGCAGGCATGTCGGGTGCCACTGTCTGCACCAGCACAGCAAGTTTTGAGCAAATATCTCCTTCCGTTCGGCCGCAATGGCAAGAAGCTTGTGCATCTTCTCTGTTCGTCGCGGTCAATGGGAAAAGGCGCTTATCTGCAATCTAGGTGTTTCCGCGAGCTGCGCCCGCCCAAAGAGTGCCCGGGTGAAAACGACAATGCAGGCATGTCGGGTGCCACTGTCTGCACCATCACAGCAAGTTTTGAGCAAATATCTCCTTCCGTTCGGCCGCAATGGCAAGAAGCTTGTGCATCTTCTCTGTTCGTCGCGGTCAATGGGAAGAGACGCTTATCTGCAATCTAGGTGTTTCTGCGTGCTGCGCCCGCCCAAAGAGTGCCCGGGTGAAAACGACAATGCAGGCATGTCGGGTGCCACTGTCTGCACCAGCACAGCAAGTTTTGAGCAAATATCTCCTTCCATTCGGCCGCAATGGCAAGAAGCTTGTGCATCTTCTCTGTTCGTCGCGGTCAATGGGAAAAGGCGCTTATCTGCAATCTAGGTGTTTCTGCGTGCTGCGCCCGCCCAAAGAGTGCCCGGGTGAAAACGACAACGCAGGCATGTCGGGTGCCACTGTCTGCACCATCACAGCAAGTTTTGAGCAAATATCTCCTTCCGTTCGGCCGCAATGGCAAGAAGCTTGTGCATCTTCTCTGTTCGTCGCGGTCAATGGGAAGAGACGCTTATCTGCAATCTAGGTGTTTCTGCGTGCTGCGCCCGCCCAAAGAGTGCCCGGGTGAATACGACAATGCAGGCATGTCGGGTGCCACTGTCTGCACCAGCACAGCAAGTTTTGAGCAAATATCTCCTTCCATTCGGCCGCAATGGCAAGAAGCTTGTGCATCTTCTCTGTTCGTCGCGGTCAATGGGAAAAGGCGCTTATCTGCAATCTAGGTGTTTCTGCGTGCTGCGCCCGCCCAAAGAGTGCCCGGGTGAAAACGACAACGCAGGCATGTCGGGTGCCACTGTCTGCACCAGCACAGCAAGTTTTGAGCAAATATCTCCTTCCGTTCGGCCGCAATGGCAAGAAGCTTGTGCATCTTCTCTGTTTGTCGCGGTCAATGGGAAAAGGCGCTTATCTGCAATCTAGGTGTTTCTGCGTGCTGCGCCCGCCCAATGAGTGCCCGGGTGAAAACGACAACGCAGGCATGTCGGGTGCCACTGTCTGCACCAGCACAGCAAGTTTTGAGCAAATATCTCCTTCCGTTCGGCCGCAATGGCAAGAAGCTTGTGCATCTTCTCTGTTCGTCGTGGTCAATGCGAAAAGGCGCTTATCTGCAATCTAGGTGTTTCTGCGTGCTGCGCCCGCCCAAAGAGTGCCCGGGTGAAAACGACAACGCAAGCATGTCGGGTGCCACTGTCTGCACCAGCAAGTTTTGAGCAAATATCTCCTTCCGTTCGGCCTCAATGGCAAGAAGCTTGTGCATCCTCTCTGTTCGTCGCGGTCAATGGGAAAAGGCGCTTATCTGCAATCTAGGTGTTTCTGCGTGCTGCGCCTGCCCAAAGAGTGCCCGGGTGAAAACGACAATGCAGGCATGTCGGGTGCCACTGTCTGCACCAGCACAGCAAGTTTTGAGCAAATATCTCCTTCCGTTCGGCCGCAATGGCAAGAAGCTTGTGCATCTTCTCTGTTCGTCGCGGTCAATGGGAAAAGGCGCTTATCTGCAATCTAGGTGTTTCTGCGTGCTGCGCCCGCCCAAAGAGTGCCCGGGTGAAAACGACAACGCAGGCATGTCGGGTGCCACTGTCTGCACCAGCACAGCATGTTTTGAGCAAATATCTCCTTCCGTTCGGCCGCAATGGCAAGAAGCTTGTGCATCTTCTCTGTTTGTCGCGGTCAATGGGAAAAGGCGCTTATCTGCAATCTAGGTGTTTCTGCGTGCTGCGCCCGCCAAAAGAGTGCCCGGGTGAAAACGACAACGCAGGCATGTCGGGTGCCACTGTCTGCACCAGCACAGCAAGTTTTGAGCAAATATCTCCTTCCGTTCGGCCGCAATGGCAAGAAGCTTGTGCATCTTCTCTGTTTGTCGCGGTCAATGGGAAAAGGCGCTTATCTGCAATCTAGGTGTTTCTGCGTGCTGCGCCCGCCCAATGAGTGCCCGGGTGAAAACGACAACGCAGGCATGTCGGGTGCCACTGTCTGCACCAGCACAGCAAGTTTTGAGCAAATATCTCCTTCCGTTCGGCCGCAATGGCAAGAAGCTTGTGCATCTTCTCTGTTCGTCGTGGTCAATGCGAAAAGGCGCTTATCTGCAATCTAGGTGTTTCTGCGTGCTGCGCCCGCCCAAAGAGTGCCCGGGTGAAAACGACAACGCAGGCATGTCGGGTGCCACTGTCTGCACCATCACAGCAAGTTTTGAGCAAATATCTCCTTCCGTTCGGCCGCAATGGCAAGAAGCTTGTGCATCTTCTCTGTTCGTCGCGGTCAATGGGAAAAGGCGCTTATCTGCAATCTAGGTGTTTCTGCGTGCTGCGCCCGCCCAAAGAGTGCCCGGGTGAAAACGACAACGCAGGCATGTCGGGTGCCACTGTCTGCACCAGCACAGCAATTTTTAAGCAAATATATCCTTCCGTTCGGCCGCAATGGCAAGAAGCTTGTGCATCTTCTCTGTTCGTCGCGGTCAATGGGAAAAGGCGCTTATCTGCAATCTAGGTGTTTCTGCGAGCTGCGCCCGCCCAAAGAGTGCCTGGGTGAAATCGACAACGCAGGCATGTCGGGTGCCACTGTCTGCACCAGCACAGCAAGTTTTGAGCAAATATCTCCTTCCGTTCGGCCGCAATGGCAAGAAGCTTGTGCATCTTCTCTGTTCGTCGCGGTCAATGGGAAAAGGCGCTTATCTGCAATCTAGGTGTTTCTGCGAGCTGCGCCCGCCCAAAGAGTGCCCGGGTGAAAACGACAACGCAGGCATGTCGGGTGCCACTGTCTGCACCATCACAGCAAGTTTTGAGCAAATATCTCCTTCCGTTCGGCCGCAATGGCAAGAAGCTTGTGCATCTTCTCTGTTCGTCGCGGTCAATGGGAAGAGACGCTTATCTGCAATCTAGGTGTTTCTGCGTGCTGCGCCCGCCCAAAGAGTGCCCGGGTGAAAACGACAATGCAGGCATGTCGGGTGCCACTGTCTGCACCAGCACAGCAAGTTTTGAGCAAATATCTCCTTCCATTCGGCCGCAATGGCAAGAAGCTTGTGCATCTTCTCTGTTCGTCGCGGTCAATGGGAAAAGGCGCTTATCTGCAATCTAGGTGTTTCTGCGTGCTGCGCCCGCCCAAAGAGTGCCCGGGTGAAAACGACAACGCAGGCATGTCGGGTGCCACTGTCTGCACCATCACAGCAAGTTTTGAGCAAATATCTCCTTCCGTTCGGCCGCAATGGCAAGAAGCTTGTGCATCTTCTCTGTTCGTCGCGGTCAATGGGAAGAGACGCTTATCTGCAATCTAGGTGTTTCTGCGTGCTGCGCCCGCCCAAAGAGTGCCCGGGTGAATACGACAATGCAGGCATGTCGGGTGCCACTGTCTGCACCAGCACAGCAAGTTTTGAGCAAATATCTCCTTCCATTCGGCCGCAATGGCAAGAAGCTTGTGCATCTTCTCTGTTCGTCGCGGTCAATGGGAAAAGGCGCTTATCTGCAATCTAGGTGTTTCTGCGTGCTGCGCCCGCCCAAAGAGTGCCCGGGTGAAAACGACAACGCAGGCATGTCGGGTGCCACTGTCTGCACCAGCACAGCAAGTTTTGAGCAAATATCTCCTTCCGTTCGGCCGCAATGGCAAGAAGCTTGTGCATCTTCTCTGTTTGTCGCGGTCAATGGGAAAAGGCGCTTATCTGCAATCTAGGTGTTTCTGCGTGCTGCGCCCGCCCAATGAGTGCCCGGGTGAAAACGACAACGCAGGCATGTCGGGTGCCACTGTCTGCACCAGCACAGCAAGTTTTGAGCAAATATCTCCTTCCGTTCGGCCGCAATGGCAAGAAGCTTGTGCATCTTCTCTGTTCGTCGTGGTCAATGCGAAAAGGCGCTTATCTGCAATCTAGGTGTTTCTGCGTGCTGCGCCCGCCCAAAGAGTGCCCGGGTGAAAACGACAACGCAAGCATGTCGGGTGCCACTGTCTGCACCAGCAAGTTTTGAGCAAATATCTCCTTCCGTTCGGCCTCAATGGCAAGAAGCTTGTGCATCCTCTCTGTTCGTCGCGGTCAATGGGAAAAGGCGCTTATCTGCAATCTAGGTGTTTCTGCGTGCTGCGCCCGCCCAAAGAGTGCCCGGGTGAAAACGACAATGCAGGCATGTCGGGTGCCACTGTCTGCACCAGCACAGCAAGTTTTGAGCAAATATCTCCTTCCGTTCGGCCGCAATGGCAAGAAGCTTGTGCATCTTCTCTGTTCGTCGCGGTCAATGGGAAAAGGCGCTTATCTGCAATCTAGGTTTTTCTGCGTGCTGCGCCCGCCCAAAGAGTGCCCGGGTGAAAACGACAACGCAGGCATGTCGGGTGCCACTGTCTGCACCAGCACAGCATGTTTTGAGCAAATATCTCCTTCCGTTCGGCCGCAATGGCAAGAAGCTTGTGCATCTTCTCTGTTTGTCGCGGTCAATGGGAAAAGGCGCTTATCTGCAATCTAGGTGTTTCTGCGTGCTGCGCCCGCCAAAAGAGTGCCCGGGTGAAAACGACAACGCAGGCATGTCGGGTGCCACTGTCTGCACCAGCACAGCAAGTTTTGAGCAAATATCTCCTTCCGTTCGGCCGCAATGGCAAGAAGCTTGTGCATCTTCTCTGTTCGTCGCGGTCAATGCGAAAAGGCGCTTATCTGCAATCTAGGTGTTTCTGCGTGCTGCGCCCGCCCAAAGAGTGCCCGGGTGAAAACGACAACGCAAGCATGTCGGGTGCCACTGTCTGCTTCCGTTCGGCCGCAATGGCAAGAAGCTTGTGCATCTTCTCTGTTCGTCGCGGTCAATGGGAAAAGGCGCTTATCTGCAATCTAGGTGTTTCTGTGTGCTGCGCACGCCCAAAGAGTGCCCGAGTGAAAACGACAACGCAGTCATGTCGGGTGCCACTGTCTGCACCATCACAGCAAGTTTTGAGCAAATATCTCCTTCCGTTCGGCCGCAATGGCAAGAAGCTTGTGCATCTTCTCTGTTCGTCGCGGTCAATGGGAAAAGGCGCTTATCTGCAATCTAGGTGTTTCTGCGTGCTGCGCCTGCCCAAAGAGTGCCCGGGTGAAAACGACAACGCAGGCATGTCGGGTGCCACTGTCTGCACCATCAAAGCAAGTTTTGAGCAAATATCTCCTTCCGTTCGGCCGCAATGGCAAGAAGCTTGTGCATCTTCTCTGTTCGTCGCGGTCAATGGTAAAAGGCGCTTATCTGCAATCTAGGCGTTTCTGCGTGCTGCGCCCGCCCAAAGAGTGCCCGGGTGAAAACGACAACGCAGGCATGTCGGGTGCCAATGTCTGCACCAGCACAGCAAGTTTTGAGCAAATATCTCTTTCCGTTCGGCCGCAATGGCAAGAAGCTTGTGCATCTTCTCTGTTCGTCGCGGTCAATGCGAAAAGGCGCTTATCTGCAATCTAGGTGTTTCTGCGTGCTGCGCCCGCCCAAAGAGTGCCCGGGTGAAAACGACAACGCAAGCATGTCGGGTGCCACTGTCTGCTTCCGTTCGGCCGCAATGGCAAGAAGCTTGTGCATCTTCTCTGTTCGTCGCGGTTAATGGGAAAAGGCGCTTATCTGCAATCTAGGTGTTTCTGTGTGCTGCGCACGCCCAAAGAGTGCCCGAGTGAAAACGACAACGCAGTCATGTCGGGTGCCACTGTCTGCACCATCACAGCAAGTTTTGAGCAAATATCTCCTTCCGTTCGGCCGCAATGGCAAGAAGCTTGTGCATCTTCTCTGTTCGTCGTGGTCAATGGGAAAAGGCGCTTATCTGCAATCTAGGTGTTTCTGCGTGCTGCGCCTGCCCAAAGAGTGCCCGGGTGAAAACGACAACGCAGGCATGTCGGGTGCCACTGTCTGCACCATCAAAGCAAGTTTTGAGCAAATATCTCCTTCCGTTCGGCCGCAATGGCAAGAAGCTTGTGCATCTTCTCTGTTCGTCGCGGTCAATGGTAAAAGGCGCTTATCTGCAATCTAGGCGTTTCTGCGTGCTGCGCCCGCCCAAAGAGTGCCCGGGTGAAAACGACAACGCAGGCATGTCGGGTGCCAATGTCTGCACCAGCACAGCAAGTTTTGAGCAAATATCTCTTTCCGTTCGGCCGCAATGGCAAGAAGCTTGTGCATCTTCTCTGTTCGTCGCGGTCAATGGGAAAAGGCGCTTATCTGCTATCTAGGTGTTTCTGCGTGCTGCGCCCGCCCAAAGAGTGCCCGGGTGAAAACGACAACGCAGGCATGTCGGGTGCCACTGTCTGCACCATCAAAGCAAGTTTTGAGCAAATATCTCCTTCCGTTCGGCCGCAATGGCAAGAAGCTTGTGCATCTTCTCTGTTCGTCGCGGTCAATGGTAAAAGGCGCTTATCTGCAATCTAGGCGTTTCTGCGTGCTGCGCCCGCCCAAAGAGTGCCCGGGTGAAAACGACAACGCAGGCATGTCGGGTGCCAATGTCTGCACCAGCACAGCAAGTTTTGAGCAAATATCTCTTTCCGTTCGGCCGCAATGGCAAGAAGCTTGTGCATCTTCTCTGTTCGTCGCGGTCAATGGGAAAAGGCGCTTATCTGCAATCTAGGTGTTTCTGCGTGCTGCGCCCGCCCAAAGAGTGCCCGGGTGAAAACGACAACGCAGGCATGTCGGGTGCCACTGTCTGCACCAGCACAGCAAGTTTTGAGCAAATATCTCCTTCCGTTCGGCCGCAATGGCAAGAAGCTTGTGCATCTTCTCTGTTCGTCGCGGTCAATGGGAAAAGGCGCTTATCTGCAATCTAGGTGTTTCTGCGTGCTGCGCCCGCCCAAAGAGTGCCCGGGTGAAAACGACAACGCATGCATGTTGGGTGCCACTGTCTGCACCATCAAAGCAAGTTTTGAGCAAATATCTCTTTCCGTTCGGCCGCAATGGCAAGAAGCTTGTGCATCTTCTCTGTTCGTCGCGGTCAATGCGAAAAGGCGCTTATCTGCAATCTAGGTGTTTCTGCGTGCTGCGCCCGCCCAAAGAGTGCCCGGGTGAAAACGACAACGCAAGCATGTCGGGTGCCACTGTCTGCTTCCGTTCGGCCGCAATGGCAAGAAGCTTGTGCATCTTCTCTGTTCGTCGCGGTCAATGGGAAAAGGCGCTTATCTGCAATCTAGGTGTTTCTGTGTGCTGCGCACGCCCAAAGAGTGCCCGAGTGAAAACGACAACGCAGTCATGTCGGGTGCCACTGTCTGCACCATCACAGCAAGTTTTGAGCAAATATCTCCTTCCGTTCGGCCGCAATGGCAAGAAGCTTGTGCATCTTCTCTGTTCGTCGTGGTCAATGGGAAAAGGCGCTTATCTGCAATCTAGGTGTTTCTGCGTGCTGCGCCTGCCCAAAGAGTGCCCGGGTGAAAACGACAACGCAGGCATGTCGGGTGCCACTGTCTGCACCATCAAAGCAAGTTTTGAGCAAATATCTCCTTCCGTTCGGCCGCAATGGCAAGAAGCTTGTGCATCTTCTCTGTTCGTCGCGGTCAATGGTAAAAGGCGCTTATCTGCAATCTAGGCGTTTCTGCGTGCTGCGCCCGCCCAAAGAGTGCCCGGGTGAAAACGACAACGCAGGCATGTCGGGTGCCAATGTCTGCACCAGCACAGCAAGTTTTGAGCAAATATCTCTTTCCGTTCGGCCGCAATGGCAAGAAGCTTGTGCATCTTCTCTGTTCGTCGCGGTCAATGGGAAAAGGCGCTTATCTGCTATCTAGGTGTTTCTGCGTGCTGCGCCCGCCCAAAGAGTGCCCGGGTGAAAACGACAACGCAGGCATGTCGGGTGCCACTGTCTGCACCATCAAAGCAAGTTTTGAGCAAATATCTCCTTCCGTTCGGCCGCAATGGCAAGAAGCTTGTGCATCTTCTCTGTTCGTCGCGGTCAATGGTAAAAGGCGCTTATCTGCAATCTAGGCGTTTCTGCGTGCTGCGCCCGCCCAAAGAGTGCCCGGGTGAAAACGACAACGCAGGCATGTCGGGTGCCAATGTCTGCACCAGCACAGCAAGTTTTGAGCAAATATCTCTTTCCGTTCGGCCGCAATGGCAAGAAGCTTGTGCATCTTCTCTGTTCGTCGCGGTCAATGGGAAAAGGCGCTTATCTGCAATCTAGGTGTTTCTGCGTGCTGCGCCCGCCCAAAGAGTGCCCGGGTGAAAACGACAACGCAGGCATGTCGGGTGCCACTGTCTGCACCAGCACAGCAAGTTTTGAGCAAATATCTCCTTCCGTTCGGCCGCAATGGCAAGAAGCTTGTGCATCTTCTCTGTTCGTCGCGGTCAATGGGAAAAGGCGCTTATCTGCAATCTAGGTGTTTCTGCGTGCTGCGCCCGCCCAAAGAGTGCCCGGGTGAAAACGACAACGCATGCATGTTGGGTGCCACTGTCTGCACCAGCACAGCAAGTTTTGAGCAAATATCTCCTTCCGTTCGGCCGCAATGGCAAGAAGCTTGTGCATCTTCTCTGTTCGTCGCGGTCAATGGGAAAAGGCGCTTATCTGCAATCTAGGTGTTTCTGCGTGCTGCGCCCGCCCAAAGAGTGACCGGGTTAAAATGACAACGCAGGCATGTCGGGTGCCACTGTCTGCACCAGCACAGCAATTTTTAAGCAAATATCTCCTTCCGTTCGGCCGCAATGGCAAGAAGCTTGTGCATCTTCTCTGTTCGTCGCGGTCAATGGGAAAAGGCGCTTATCTGCAATCTAGGTGTTTCTGCGAGCTGCGCCCGCCCAAAGAGTGCCTGGGTGAAATCGACAACGCAGGCATGTCGGGTGCCACTGTCTGCACCAGCACAGCAAGTTTTGAGCAAATATCTCCTACCGTTCGGCCGCAATGGCAAGAAGCTTGTGCATCTTCTCTGTTCGTCGCGGTCAATGGGAAAAGGCGCTTATCTGCAATCTAGGTGTTTCTGCGTGCTGCGCCCGCCCAAAGAGTGCCCGGGTGAAAACGACAACGCCGGCATGTCGGGTGCCACTGTCTGCACCAGCACAGCAAGTTTTGAGCAAATATCTCCTTCCGTTCGGCCGCAATGGCAAGAAGCTTGTGCATCTTCTCTGTTCGTCGCGGTCAATGGGAAAAGGCGCTTATCTGCAATCTAGGTGTTTCTGCGTGCTGCGCCCGCCCAAAGAGTGCCCGGGTGAAAACGACAACGCAGGCATGTCGGGTGCCACTGTCTGCACCAGCACAGCAAGTTTTGAGCAAATATCTCCTTCCGTTCGGCCGCAATGGCAAGAAGCTTGTGCATCGTCTCTGTTCGTCGCGGTCAATGGGAAAAGGCGCTTATCTGCAATCTAGGTGTTTCTGCGTGCTGCGCCCGCCCAAAGAGTGCCCGGGTGAAAACAACAACGCATGCATGTCGGGTGCCAATGTCTGCACCAGCACAGCAAGTTTTGAGCAAATATCTCCTTCCGTTCGGCCGCAATGGCAAGAAGCTTGTGCATCTTCTCTGTTAGTCGCGGTCAATGGGAAAAGGCGCTTATCTGCAATCTAGGTGTTTCTGCGTGCTGCGCCCGCCCAAAGAGTGCCCGGGTGAAAAAGACAACGCAGGCATGTCGGGTGCCAATGTCTGCACCAGCACAGCAAGTTTTGAGCAAATATCTCCTTCCGTTCGGCCGCAATGGCAAGAAGCTTGTGCATCTTCTCTGTTCGTCGCGGTCAATGGGAAAAGGCGCTTATCTGCAATCTAGGTGTTTCTGCGTGCTGCGCCCGCCCAAAGAGTGCCCGGGTGAAAACGACAACGCATGCATGTCGGGTGCCACTGTCTGCACCAGCACAGCAAGTTTTGAGCAAATATCTCCTTCCGTTCGGCCGCAATGGCAAGAAGCTTGTGCATCTTCTCTGTTCGTCGCGGTCAATGGGAAAAGGCGCTTATCTTCAATCTAGGTGTTTCTGCGTGCTGCGCCCGCCCAAAGAGTGACCGGGTTAAAACGACAAAGCAGGCATGTCGGGTGCCACTGTCTGCACCAGCACAGCAATTTTTAAGCAAATATCTCCTTCCCGTTCGGCCGCAATGGCAAGAAGCTTGTGCATCTTTTCTGTTCGTCGCGGTCAATGGGAAAAGGCGCTTATCTGCGATCTAGGTGTTTCTGCGAGCTGCACCCGCCCAAAGAGTGCCTGGGTGAAAACGACAACGCAGGCATGTCGGGTGCCACTGTCTGCACCAGCACAGCAAGTTTTGAGCAAATATCTCCTTCCGTTCGGCCGCAATGGCAAGAAGCTTGTGCATCTTCTCTGTTCGTCGCGGTCAATGGGAAAAGGCGCTTATCTGCAATCTAGGTGTTTCTGCGAGCTGCGCCCGCCCAAAGAGTGCCGGGGTGAAAACGACAACGCAGGCATGTCGGGTGCCACTGTCTGCACCATCACAGCAAGTTTTGAGCAAATATCTCCTTCCGTTCGGCCGCAATGGCAAGAAGCTTGTGCATTTTCTCTGTTCGTCGCGGTCAATGGGAAGAGACGCTTATCTGCAATCTAGGTGTTTCTGCGTGCTGCGCCCGCCCAAAGAGTGCCCGGGTGAAAACGACAATGCAGGCATGTCGGGTGCCACTGTCTGCACCAGCACAGCAAGTTTTGAGCAAATATCTCCTTCCGTTTGTGAAGCTTGTGCATCTTCTCTGTTCGTCGCGGTCAATGGGAAAAGGCGCTTATCTGCAATCTAGGTGTTTCTGCGTGCTGCGCCCGCCCAAAGAGTGCCCGGGTGAAAACGACAACACAGGCATGTCGGGTGCCACTGTCTGCACCAGCACAGCAAGTTTTGAGCAAATATCTCCTTCCGTTCGGCCGCAATGGCAAGAAGCTTGTGCATCTTCTCTGTTCGTCGTGGTCAATGCGAAAAGGCGCTTATCTGCAATCTAGGTGTTTCTGCGTGCTGCGCCCGCCCAAAGAGTGCCCGGGTGAAAACGACAACGCAAGCATGTCGGGTGCCACTGTCTGCACCAGCAAGTTTTGAGCAAATATCTCCTTCCGTTCGGCCTCAATGGCAAGAAGCTTGTGCATCCTCTCTGTTCGTCGCGGTCAATGGGAAAAGGCGCTTATCTGCAATCTAGGTGTTTCTGCGTGCTGCGCCCTCCCAAAGAGTGCCCGGGTGAAAACGACAATGCAGGCATGTCGGGTGCCACTGTCTGCACCAGCACAGCAAGTTTTGAGCAAATATCTCCTTCCGTTCGGCCGCAATGGCAAGAAGCTTGTGCATCTTCTCTGTTCGTCGCGGTCAATGGGAAAAGGCGCTTATCTGCAATCTAGGTGTTTCTGCGTGCTGCGCCCGCCCAAAGAGTGCCCGGGTGAAAACGACAACGCAGGCATGTCGGGTGCCACTGTCTGCACCAGCACAGCAAGTTTTGAGCAAATATCTCCTTCCGTTCGGCCGCAATGGCAAGAAGCTTGTGCATCTTCTCTGTTTGTCGCGGTCAATGGGAAAAGGCGCTTATCTGCAATCTAGGTGTTTCTGCGTGCTGCGCCCGCCAAAAGAGTGCCCGGGTGAAAACGACAACGCAGGCATGTCGGGTGCCACTGTCTGCACCAGCACAGCAAGTTTTGAGCAAATATCTCCTTCCGTTCGGCCGCAATGGCAAGAAGCTTGTGCATCTTCTCTGTTCGTCGCGGTCAATGCGAAAAGGCGCTTATCTGCAATCTAGGTGTTTCTGCGTGCTGCGCCCGCCCAAAGAGTGCCCGGGTGAAAATGACAACGCAAGCATGTCGGGTGCCACTGTCTGCTTCCGTTCGGCCGCAATGGCAAGAAGCTTGTGCATCTTCTCTGTTCGTCGCGGTCAATGGGAAAAGGCGCTTATCTGCAATCTAGGTGTTTCTGTGTGCTGCGCACGCCCAAAGAGTGCCCGAGTGAAAACGACAACGCAGTCATGTCGGGTGCCACTGTCTGCACCATCACAGCAAGTTTTGAGCAAATATCTCCTTCCGTTCGGCCGCAATGGCAAGAAGCTTGTGCATCTTCTCTGTTTGTCGCGGTCAATGGGAAAAGGCGCTTATCTGCAATCTAGGTGTTTCTGCGTGCTGCGCCCGCCCAAAGAGTGCCCGGGTGAAAACAACAACGCATGCATGTCGGGTGCCACTGTCTGCACCAGCACAGCAAGTTTTGAGCAAATATCTCCTTCCGTTCGGCCGCAATGGCAAGAAGCTTGTGCATCTTCTCTGTTAGTCGCGGTCAATGGGAAAAGGCGCTTATCTGCAATCTAGGTGTTTCTGCGTGCTGCGCCCGCCCAAAGAGTGCCCGGGTGAAAAAGACAACGCAGGCATGTCGGGTGCCAATGTCTGCACCAGCACAGCAAGTTTTGAGCAAATATCTCCTTCCGTTCGGCCGCAATGGCAAGAAGCTTGTGCATCTTCTCTGTTCGTCGCGG
>NW_026608621.1:0-60000 GCF_029499605.1 Hyla sarda | reverse complement strand
ATATAGAAATCATCCCCAGCCCCTGCAGTGTAATATGTCTCCTCACATATAGAAATCATCCCCAGCCCGTGCAGTGCAGTATGTCTCCTCACATATAAAAATCATCCCCAGCCTGTGCAGTGCAGTATGTCTCCTCACATATAGAAATCTTCCCCAGCCCGTGCAGTGCAGTATGTCTCCTCACATATAGAAATCATCCCCAGCCTGTGCAGTGCAGTATGCCTCCTCACATATAGAAATCATCCACAGCCCCTGCAGTGCAGTATCTCTCCTCTTATATAGAAATCATCCCCAGCCCGTGCAGTGCAGTATGTCTCCTCACATATGGAAATCATCCCCAGCCCATCCAGTGTAAAATGTCTCCTCAAATATAGAAATTATCCCAGCCCGTGCAGTGCAGTATGTCTCCTCACATATAGAAATCATCCCCAGCCCCTGCAGTGCAGTATATCTCCTCACATATAGAAATCATCCCCAGCCCCTGCAGTGCAGTATGTCTCCTCACATATAGAAATCATCCCCAGCCCCTGCAGTGTAATATGTCTCCTCACATATAGAAATCATCCCCAGCCCGTGCAGTGCAGTATGTCTCCTCACATATAGAAATCATCCCCAGCCTGTGCAGTGCAGTATGTCTCCTCACATATAGAAATCATCCCCAGCCCATGCAGTGCAGTATGTCTCCTCACATATAGAAATCATCCCCAGCCCGTGCAGTGCAGTATGTCTCCTCACATATAGAAATCATCCCCAGGCCCGTGCAGTGCAGTATGTCTCCTCACATATAGAAATCATCCCCAGCCCCTGCAGTGAAGTATGTCTCCTCACATATAGAAATCATCCCCAGCCTGTGCAGTGTAATATGTCTCCTCACATATAGAAATCATCCCCAGCCCTTGCAGTGCAGTGTGTCTCCTCACATATAGAAATCATCCCCAGCCCTGCAGTGCAGTATGTCTCCTCACATATAGAAATCATCCCCAGCCCCTGCAGTGCAGTGCAGTATGTCTCCTCACATATAGAAATCATCCCCAGCCCGTGCAGTGCAGTATGTCTTCTCACATATAGAAATCATCCCCAGCCCGTGCAGTGCAGTATGTCTCCTCACATATAGAAATCATCCCCAGCCCCTGCAGTGCAGTATGTCTCCTCACATATAGAAATAATCCCCAGCCTGTGCAGTGTAATATGTCTCCTCACATATAGAAATCATCCCCAGCCCGTGCAGTGCAGTATGTCTCCTCACATATAGAAATCATCCCCAGCCCCTGCAGTGCAGTGTAATATGTCTCCTCACATATAGAAATCATCCCCAGCCCGTGCAGTGCAGTATGTCTCCTCACATATATAGAAATCATCCCAGCCCCTGCAGTGCAGTATGTCTCCTCACATATAGAAATCAACCCCAGCCTGTGCAGTGTAATATGTCTCCTCACATATAGAAATCATCCCCAGCCCGTGCAGTGCAGTATGTCTCCTCACATATAGAAATCATCCCAGCCCCTGCAGTGCAGTGCAGTATGTCTCCTCACATATAGAAATCATCCCCAGCCCGTGCAGTGCAGTATGTCTCCTCACATATAGAAATCATCCCCAGCCCTGCAGTGCAGTATGTCTCCTCACATATAGAAATCATCCCCCGCCTGTGCAGTGTAATATGTCTCCTCACATATAGAAATCATCCCCAGCCCGTGCAGTGCAGTATGTCTCCTCACATATAGAAATCATCCCCAGCCCCTGCAGTGCAGTGTAATATGTCTCCTCACATATAGAAATCATCCCCAGCCCCTGCAGTGCAGTGCAGTATGTCTCCTCACATATAGAAATCATCCCCAGCCCGTGCAGTGCAGTATGTCTTCTCACATATAGAAATCATCCCCAGCCTGTACAGTGCAGTATGTCTCCTCACATATAGAAATCATCCCCAGCCTGTGCAGTGTAATATGTCTCCTCACATATAGAAATCATCCCCAGCCCGTGCAGTGCAGTAAGTCTCCTCACATATAGAAATCATCCCCAGCCCCTGCAGTGTAATATGTCTCCTCACATATAGAAATCATCCCAGCCCGTGCAGTGCAGTATGTCTCCTCACATATAGAAATCATCCCCAGCCCCTGCAGTGCAGTATGTCTCCTCACATATAGAAATCATCCCCAGCCCCTGCAGTGCAGTATGTCACCTCACATATAGAAATCATCCCCAGCCCGTGCAGTGCAGTATGTCTCCTCACATATAGAAATCATCCCCAGCCCGTGCAGTGCAGTATGTCTCATCACATATAGAAATCATCCCCAGCCCGTGCAGTGCAGTATGTCTCCTCACATATAGAAATCATCCCTAGCCCGTGCAGTGCAGTATGTCTCCTCACATATAGAAATCATCCCCAGCCCGTGCAGTGCAGTATGTCTCCTCACATATAGAAATCATCCCCAGCCCCTGCAGTGCAGTATGTCTCCTCACATATAGAAATCATCCCCAGCCCCTGCAGTGTAATATGTCTCCTCACATATAGAAATCATCCCCAGCCCGTGCAGTGCAGTATGTCTCCTCACATATAGAAATCATCCCCAGCCCGTGCAGTGCAGTATGTCTCCTCACATATAGAAATCATCCCCAGCCCTGCAGTGCAGTATGTCTCCTCACATATAGAAATCATCCCCAGACTGTGCAGTGTAATATGTCTCCTCACATATAGAAATCATCCCAGCCTGTGCAGTGCAGTATGTCTCCTCACATATAGAAATCATCCCCAGCCCCTGCAGTGTAATATGTCTCCTCACATATAGAAATCATCCCCAGCTTGTGCAGTGCAGTATGTCTCCTCACATATAGAAATCATCCCCAGCCCGTGCAGTGCAGTATGTCTCCTCACATATAGAAATCATCCCCAGCCCCTGCAGTGCAGTATGTCTCCTCACATATAGAAATAATCCCCAGCCTGTGCAGTGTAATATGTCTCCTCAAATATAGAAATCATCCCCAGCCCGTGCAGTGCAGTATGTCTCCTCACATATAGAAATCATCCCCAGCCCCTGCAGTGCAGTGTAATATGTCTCCTCACATATAGAAATCATCCCCAGCCCGTGCAGTGCAGTATGTCTCCTCACATATAGAAATCATCCCCAGCCCCTGCAGTGCAGTATGTCTCCTCACATATAGAAATCATCCCCAGCCCCTGCAGTGCAGTATGTCTCCTCACATATAGAAATCGTCCCCAGCCCGTGCAGTGTAATATGTCTCCTCACATATAGAAATCATCCCCAGCCCCTGCAGTGTAATATGTCTCCTCACATATAGAAATCATCCCCAGCCTGTACAGTGCAGTATGTCTCCTCACATATAGGAATCATCCCCAGCCCGTGCAGTGCAGTATGTCTCCTCACATATAGAAATCATCCCCAGCCCGTGCAGTACAGTATGTCTCCTCACATATAGAAATCATCCCCAGCCCGTGCAGTGTAATATGTCTCCTCACATATAGAAATCATCCTCAGCCCCTGCAGTGTAATATGTCTACTCACATATAGAAATCATCCCCAGCCTGTACAGTGCAGTATGTCTCCTCACATATAGGAATCATCCCCCAGCCCGTGCAGTGCAGTATGTCTCCTCACATATAGAAATCATCCCCAGTCCGTGCAGTGCAGTATGTCTCCTCACATATAGAAATCATCCCAGCCCCTGCAGTGCAGTATGTCTCCTCACATATAGAAATCATCCCCAGCCTGTGCAGTGCAGTATGTCTCCTCACATATAGAAATCATCCCCAGCCCCTGCAGTGCAGTATGTCTCCTCACATATAGAAATCATCCCCAGCCTGTGCAGTGTAATATGTCTCCTCACATATAGAAATCATCCCCAGCCTGTACAGTGCAGTATGTCTCCTCACTGTTAGGTTTCATCCTCCAACCCGTGCACTGCAGTATGTCTCCTCACATATAGAAATCATCCCCAGCCCCTGCAGTGCAGTATGTCTCCTCACATATAGAAATCATCCCCAGCCTGTGCAGTGCAGTATGTCTTCTCACATATAGAAATCATCCCCAGCCTGTGCAGTGCAGTATGTCTCCTCACATATAGAAATCATCCCCAGCCCGTGCAGTGCAGTATGTCTCCTCACATATAGAAACCATCCCCAGCCCCTCCAGCGTAAAATGTCTCCTCACATATAGAAATCATCCCCAACCCGTGCAGTGCAGTATGTCTCCTCACATATAGAAATCATCCCCAGCCCCTGCAGTGCAGTATGTCTCCTCACATATAGAAATCTTCCCCAGCCTGTGCAGTGCAGTATGTCTCCTCACATATAGAAATCATCCCCAGCCTGTGCAGTGCAGTATGTCTCCTCACATATAGAAATCATCCCCAGCCCCTGCAGTGCAGTATGTCTCCTCACATATAGAAATCATCCCCAGCCCCTGCAGTGTAATATGTCTCCTCACATATAGAAATCATCCCAGCCCGTGCAGTGCAGTATGTCCTCCTCACATATAGAAATCATCCCCAGCCTGTGCAGTGCAGTATGTCTCCTCACATATAGAAATCATCCCCAGCCCGTGCAGTGCAGTATGTCTCCTCACATATAGAAATCATCCCCAGCCTGTGCAGTGCAGTATGTCTCCTCACATATAGAAATCATCCCCAGCCCCTGCAGTGCAGTATGTCTCCTCACATATAGAAATCATCCCCAGCCCGTGCAGTGCAGTATGTCTCCTCACAGATAGAAATCACCCCCAGCCCCTCCAGTGTAAAATGTCTCCTCACATATAGAAATCATCCCCAGCCCGTGCAGTGCAGTATGTCTCCTCACATATAGAAATCATCCCCAGCCTGTGCAGTGCAGTATGTCTCCTCACATATAAAAATCATCCCCAGCCTGTGCAGTATGTCTCCTCACATATAGAAATCATCCCCAGCCCCTGCAGTGCAGTATGTCTCCTCACATATAGAAATCATCCCCAGCCCCTGCAGTGTAATATGTCTCCTCACATATAGAAATCATCCCCAGCACCTGCAGTGTAATATGTCTCCTCACATATAGAAATCATCCCCAGCCCGTGCAGTGCAGTATGTCTCCTCACATATAGAAATCATCCCCAGGCCCGTGCAGTGCAGAATGTCTCCTCACATATAGAAATCATCTCCAGCCCTGCAGTGCAGTATGTTTCCTCACATATAGAAATCATCCCCAGCCTGTGCAGTGTAAAATGTCTCCTCACATATAGAAATCATCCCCAGCCCGTGCAGTGCAGTATGTCTCCTCACATATAGAAATCATCCCCAGCCCTGCAGTGCAGTGCAGTATGTCTCCTCACATATAGAAATCATCCCAGCCCGTGCAGTGCAGTATGTCATCTCACATATAGGAATCATCCCCAGCCCGTGCAGTGCAGTATGTCTCCTCACATATAGAAATCATCCCCAGCCCCTGCAGTGCAGTATGTCTCCTCACATATAGAAATCATCCCCAGCCCGTGCAGTGTAATATGTCTCCTAAAATATAGAAATCATCCCCAGCCTGTGCAGTGCAGTATGTCTCCTCACATATAGAAATCATCCCCAGCCCCTGCAGTGCAGTGCAGTATGTCTCCTCACATATAGAAATCATCCCCAGCCCGTGCAGTGCAGTATGTCTTCTCACATATAGAAATCATCCCCAACCCATGCAGTGCAGTATGTCTCCTCACATATAGAAATCATCCCAGCCCCTGCAGTGCAGTATGTCTCCTCACATTTAGAAATCATCCCCAGCTTGTGCAGTGTAATATGTCTCCTCACATATAGAAATCATCCCCAGCCCGTGCAGTGCAGTATGTCTCCTCACATATAGAAATCATCCCCAGCCCCTGCAGTGTAATATGTCTCCTCACATATAAAAATCATCCCCAGCCCGTGCAGCGCAGTATGTCTCCTCACATATAGAAATCATCCCCAGCCCCTGCAGTGCAGTATGTCTCCTCACATATAGAAATCATCCCCAGCCCGTGCAGTGCAGTATGTCTCCTCACATATAGAAATCATCCCCAGCCCGTGCAGTGCAGTATATCTCCTCACATATAGAAACCATCCCCAGCCCCTCCAGTGTAAAATGTCTCCTCACATATAGAAATCATCCCCAGCCCGTGCAGTGCAGTATGTCTCCTCACATATAGAAATCATCCCCAGCCCCTGCAGTGCAGTATGTCTCCTCACATATAGAAATCATCCCCAGCCTGTGCAGTGCAGAATGTCTCCTCACATATAGAAATCATCCCCAGCCTGTGCAGTGTAATATGTCTCCTCACATATAGAAATCATCCCCAGCCTGTACAGTGCAGTATGTCTCCTCACATATTGGAATCATCCCCAGCCCGTACAGTGCAGTATTTCTCCTCACATATAGAAATCATCCCCAGCCCCTGCAGTGCAGTATGTCTCCTCACATATAGAAATCATCCCCAGCCTGTGCAGTGCAGTATGTCTCCTCACATATAGAAATCATCCTTCCCCAGCCTGTGCAGTGCAGTATGTCTCCTCACATATAGAAATCATCCCCAGCCCGTGCAGTGCAGTATGTCTCCTCACATATAGAAACCATCCCCAGCCCCTCCAGTGTAAATTGTCTCCTCACATATAGAAATCATCCCCAGCCCGTGCAGTGCAGTATGTCTCCTCACATATAGAAATCATCCCCAGCCCCTGCAGTGCAGTATGTCTCCTCACATATAGAAATCATCCCCAGCCTGTGCAGTGCAGTATGTCTCCTCACATACAGAAATCATCCCCAGCCCCTGCAGTGCAGTATGTCTCCTCACATATAGAAATCATCCCCAGCCCCTGCAGTGTAATATGTCTCCTCACATATAGAAATCATCCCCAGCCCGTGCAGTGCAGTATGTCTCCTCACATATAGAAATCATCCCCAGCCTGTGCAGTGCAGTATGTCTCCTCACATATAGAAATCATCCCCAGCCCCTGCAGTGCAGTATGTCTCCTCACATATAGAAATCATCCCCAGCCCGTGCAGTGCAGTATGTCTCCTCACAGATAGAAATCATCCCCAGCCCCTCCAGTGTAAAATGTCTCCTCACATATAGAAATCATCCCCAGCCCGTGCAGTGCAGTATGTCTCCTCACATATAGAAATCATCCCAGCCTGTGCAGTGCAGTATGTCTCCTCACATATAAAAATCATCCCCAGCCTGTGCAGTATGTCTCCTCACATATAGAAATCATCCCCAGCCCCTGCAGTGCAGTATGTCTCCTCACATATAGAAATCATCCCCAGCCCCTGCAGTGTAATATGTCTCCTGCACATATAGAAATCATCCCCAGCACCTGCAGTGTAATATGTCTCCTCACATATAGAAATCATCCCCAGCCCGTGCAGTGCAGTATGTCTCCTCACATATAGAAATCATCCCCAGCCCGTGCAGTGCAGAATGTCTCCTCACATATAGAAATCATCTCCAGCCCTGCAGTGCAGTATGTTTCCTCACATATAGAAATCATCCCCAGCCTGTGCAGTGTAAAATGTCTCCTCACATATAGAAATCATCCCCAGCCCGTGCAGTGCAGTATGTCTCCTCACATATAGAAATCATCCCCAGCCCCTGCAGTGCAGTGCAGTATGTCTCCTCACATATAGAAATCATCCCCAGCCCGTGCAGTGCAGTATGTCATCTCACATATAGGAATCATCCCAGCCCGTGCAGTGCAGTATGGTCCTCCTCACATATAGAAATCATCCCCAGCCCCTGCAGTGCAGTATGTCTCCTCACATATAGAAATCATCCCCAGCCTGTGCAGTGAAATGTGTCTCCTCACATATAGAAATCATCCCCAGCCCGTGCAGTGCAGTATGTCTCCTCACATATAGAAATCATCCCCAGCCCGTGCAGTGTAATATGTCTCCTAAAATATAGAAATCATCCCCAGCCTGTGCAGTGCAGTATGTCTCCTCACATATAGAAATCATCCCCAGCCCCTGCAGTGCAGTGCAGTATGTCTCCTCACATATAGAAATCATCCCCAGCCCGTGCAGTGCAGTATGTCTTCTCACATATAGAAATCATCCCCAACCCATGCAGTGCAGTATGTCTCCTCACATATAGAAATCATCCCCAGCCCCTGCAGTGCAGTATGTCTCCTCACATTTAGAAATCATCCCCAGCTTGTGCAGTGTAATATGTCTCCTCACATATAGAAATCATCCCCAGCCCGTGCAGTGCAGTATGTCTCCTCACATATAGAAATCATCCCCAGCCCCTGCAGTGTAATATGTCTCCTCACATATAGAAATCATCCCCAGCCCGTGCAGTGCAGTATGTCTCCCTCACATATAGAAATCATCCCCAGCCCCTGCAGCGCAGTATGTCTCCTCACATATAGAAATCATCCCCAGCCCCTGCAGTGCAGTATGTCTCCTCACATATAGAAATCATCCCCAGCCCGTGCAGTGCAGTATGTCTCCTCACATATAGAAATCATCCCCAGCCCGTGCAGTGCAGTATATCTCCTCACATATAGAAACCATCCCCAGCCCCTCCAGTGTAAAATGTCTCCTCACATATAGAAATCATCCCCAGCCCGTGCAGTGCAGTATGTCTCCTCACATATAGAAATCATCCCCAGCCCCTGCAGTGCAGTATGTCTCCTCACATATAGAAATCATCCCCAGCCTGTGCAGTGCAGTATGTCTCCTCACATATAGAAATCATCCCCAGCCTGTGCAGTGTAATATGTCTCCTCACATATAGAAATCATCCCCAGCCTGTACAGTGCAGTATGTCTCCTCACATATTGGAATCATCCCCAGCCCGTGCAGTGCAGTATTTCTCCTCACATATAGAAATCATCCCCAGCCCCTGCAGTGCAGTATGTCTCCTCACATATAGAAATCATCCCCAGCCTGTGCAGTGCAGTATGTCTCCTCACATATAGAAATCATCCCCAGCCTGTGCAGTGCAGTATGTCTCCTCACATATAGAAATCATCCCCAGCCCGTGCAGTGCAGTATGTCTCCTCACATATAGAAACCATCCCCAGCCCCTCCAGTGTAAATTGTCTCCTCACATATAGAAATCATCCCCAGCCCGTGCAGTGCAGTATGTCTCCTCACATATAGAAATCATCCCCAGCCCCTGCAGTGCAGTATGTCTCCTCACATATAGAAATCATCCCCAGCCTGTGCAGTGCAGTATGTCTCCTCACATATAGAAATCATCCCCAGCCACTGCAGTGCAGTATGTCTCCTCACATATAGAAATCATCCCCAGCCCCTGCAGTGTAATATGTCTCCTCACATATAGAAATCATCCCCAGCCCGTGCAGTGCAGTATGTCTCCTCACATATAAAAATCATCCCCAGCCTGTGCAGTGCAGTATGTCTCCTCACATATAGAAATCTTCCCCAGCCCGTGCAGTGCAGTATGTCTCCTCACATATAGAAATCATCCCCAGCCTGTGCAGTGCAGTATGCCTCCTCACATATAGAAATCATCCACAGCCCCTGCAGTGCAGTATCTCTCCTCTTATATAGAAATCATCCCCAGCCCGTGCAGTGCAGTATGTCTCCTCACATATGGAAATCATCCCCAGCCCATCCAGTGTAAAATGTCTCCTCAAATATAGAAATTATCCCCAGCCCGTGCAGTGCAGTATGTCTCCTCACATATAGAAATCATCCCCAGCCCCTGCAGTGCAGTATATCTCCTCACATATAGAAATCATCCCCAGCCCCTGCAGTGCAGTATGTCTCCTCACATATAGAAATCATCCCCAGCCCCTGCAGTGTAATATGTCTCCTCACATATAGAAATCATCCCCAGCCCGTGCAGTGCAGTATGTCTCCTCACATATAGAAATCATCCCCAGCCTGTGCAGTGCAGTATGTCTCCTCACATATAGAAATCATCCCCAGCCCATGCAGTGCAGTATGTCTCCTCACATATAGAAATCATCCCCAGCCCGTGCAGTGCAGTATGTCTCCTCACATATAGAAATCATCCCCAGCCCGTGCAGTGCAGTATGTCTCCTCACATATAGAAATCATCCCCAGCCCCTGCAGTGCAGTATGTCTCCTCACATATAGAAATCATCCCCAGCCTGTGCAGTGTAATATGTCTCCTCACATATAGAAATCATCCCCAGCCCTTGCAGTGCAGTGTGTCTCCTCACATATAGAAATCATCCCCAGCCCTGCAGTGCAGTATGTCTCCTCACATATAGAAATCATCCCCAGCCCCTGCAGTGCAGTGCAGTATGTCTCCTCACATATAGAAATCATCCCCAGCCCGTGCAGTGCAGTATGTCTTCTCACATATAGAAATCATCCCCAGCCCGTGCAGTGCAGTATGTCTCCTCACATATAGAAATCATCCCCAGCCCCTGCAGTGCAGTATGTCTCCTCACATATAGAAATAATCCCCAGCCTGTGCAGTGTAATATGTCTCCTCACATATAGAAATCATCCCCAGCCCGTGCAGTGCAGTATGTCTCCTCACATATAGAAATCATCCCCAGCCCCTGCAGTGCAGTGTAATATGTCTCCTCACATATAGAAATCATCCCCAGCCCGTGCAGTGCAGTATGTCTCCTCACATATATAGAAATCATCCCCAGCCCCTGCAGTGCAGTATGTCTCCTCACATATAGAAATCAACCCCAGCCTGTGCAGTGTAATATGTCTCCTCACATATAGAAATCATCCCCAGCCCGTGCAGTGCAGTATGTCTCCTCACATATAGAAATCATCCCCAGCCCCTGCAGTGCAGTGCAGTATGTCTCCTCACATATAGAAATCATCCCCAGCCCGTGCAGTGCAGTATGTCTCCTCACATATAGAAATCATCCCCAGCCCTGCAGTGCAGTATGTCTCCTCACATATAGAAATCATCCCCCGCCTGTGCAGTGTAATATGTCTCCTCACATATAGAAATCATCCCCAGCCCGTGCAGTGCAGTATGTCTCCTCACATATAGAAATCATCCCCAGCCCCTGCAGTGCAGTGTAATATGTCTCCTCACATATAGAAATCATCCCCAGCCCCTGCAGTGCAGTGCAGTATGTCTCCTCACATATAGAAATCATCCCCAGCCCGTGCAGTGCAGTATGTCTTCTCACATATAGAAATCATCCCCAGCCTGTACAGTGCAGTATGTCTCCTCACATATAGAAATCATCCCCAGCCTGTGCAGTGTAATATGTCTCCTCACATATAGAAATCATCCCCAGCCCGTGCAGTGCAGTAAGTCTCCTCACATATAGAAATCATCCCCAGCCCCTGCAGTGTAATATGTCTCCTCACATATAGAAATCATCCCCAGCCCGTGCAGTGCAGTATGTCTCCTCACATATAGAAATCATCCCCAGCCCCTGCAGTGCAGTATGTCTCCTCACATATAGAAATCATCCCCAGCCCCTGCAGTGCAGTATGTCACCTCACATATAGAAATCATCCCCAGCCCGTGCAGTGCAGTATGTCTCCTCACATATAGAAATCATCCCCAGCCCGTGCAGTGCAGTATGTCTCATCACATATAGAAATCATCCCCAGCCCGTGCAGTGCAGTATGTCTCCTCACATATAGAAATCATCCCTAGCCCGTGCAGTGCAGTATGTCTCCTCACATATAGAAATCATCCCCAGCCCGTGCAGTGCAGTATGTCTCCTCACATATAGAAATCATCCCCAGCCCCTGCAGTGCAGTATGTCTCCTCACATATAGAAATCATCCCCAGCCCCTGCAGTGTAATATGTCTCCTCACATATAGAAATCATCCCCAGCCCGTGCAGTGCAGTATGTCTCCTCACATATAGAAATCATCCCCAGCCCGTGCAGTGCAGTATGTCTCCTCACATATAGAAATCATCCCCAGCCCTGCAGTGCAGTATGTCTCCTCACATATAGAAATCATCCCCAGACTGTGCAGTGTAATATGTCTCCTCACATATAGAAATCATCCCCAGCCTGTGCAGTGCAGTATGTCTCCTCACATATAGAAATCATCCCCAGCCCCTGCAGTGTAATATGTCTCCTCACATATAGAAATCATCCCCAGCTTGTGCAGTGCAGTATGTCTCCTCACATATAGAAATCATCCCCAGCCCGTGCAGTGCAGTATGTCTCCTCACATATAGAAATCATCCCCAGCCCCTGCAGTGCAGTATGTCTCCTCACATATAGAAATAATCCCCAGCCTGTGCAGTGTAATATGTCTCCTCAAATATAGAAATCATCCCCAGCCCGTGCAGTGCAGTATGTCTCCTCACATATAGAAATCATCCCCAGCCCCTGCAGTGCAGTGTAATATGTCTCCTCACATATAGAAATCATCCCCAGCCCGTGCAGTGCAGTATGTCTCCTCACATATAGAAATCATCCCCAGCCCCTGCAGTGCAGTATGTCTCCTCACATATAGAAATCAACCCCAGCCTGTGCAGTGTAATATGTCTCCTCACATATAGAAATCATCCCCAGCCCGTGCAGTGCAGTATGTCTCTTCACATATAGAAATCATCCCCAGCCCCTGCAGTGCAGTGCAGTATGTCTCCTCACATATAGAAATCATCCCCAGCCCGTGCAGTGCAGTATGTCTCCTCACATATAGAAATCATCCCCAGCCCCTGCAGTGCAGTATGTCTCCTCACATATAGAAATCATCTCCCGCCTGTGCAGTGTAATATGTCTCCTCACATATAGAAATCATCCTCAGCCCGTGCAGTGCAGTATGTCTCTTCACAAATAGAAATCATCCCCAGCCCCTGCAGTGCAGTGTAATATTTCTCCTCACATATAGAAATCATCCCCAGCCCGTGCAGTGCAGTATGTCTCCTCACATATAGAAATCATCCCCAGCCCGTGCAGTGTAATATGTCGCCTCACATATAGAAATAATCCTCAACCCCTGCAGTGTAATATGTCTCCTCACATATAGAAATCATCCCCAGCCCGTGCAGTGCAGTATGTCTCCTCACATATAGAAATCATCCCCAGCCCCTGCAGTGCAGTATGTCTCCTCACATATAGAAATCATCTCCCGCCTGTGCAGTGTAATATGTCTCCTCACATATAGAAATCATCCTCAGCCCGTGCAGTGCAGTATGTCTCTTCACAAATAGAAATCATCCCCAGCCCCTGCAGTGCAGTGTAATATGTCTCCTCACATATAGAAATCATCCCCAGCCCGTGCAGTGCAGTATGTCTCCTCACATATAGAAATCATCCCCAGCCCGTGCAGTGTAATATGTCTCCTCACATATAGAAATCATCCTCAGCCCCTGCAGTGTAATATGTCTACTCACATATAGAAGTCATCCCCAGCCTGTACAGTGCAGTATGTCTCCTCACATATAGGAATCATCCCCAGCCCGTGCAGTGCAGTATGTCTCCTCACATGTAGAAATCATCCCCAGCCCGTGCAGTGCAGTATGTCTCCTCACATATAGAAATCATCCCCAGCCCCTGCAGTGCAGTATGTCTCCTCACATATAGAAATCATCCCCAGCCCCTGCAGTGCAGTATGTCTCCTCACATATAGAAATCATCCCCAGCCTGTGCAGTGTAATATGTCTCCTCACATATAGAAATCATCCCCAGCCTGTACAGTGCAGTATGTCTCCTCACTGTTAGGTTTCATCCCCAACCCGTGCAGTGCAGTATGTCTCCTCACATATAGAAATCATCCCCAGCCCCTGCAGTGCAGTATGTCTCCTCACATATAGAAATCATCCCCAGCCTGTGCAGTGCAGTATGTCTCCTCACATATAGAAATCATCCCCAGCCTGTGCAGTGCAGTATGTCTCCTCACATATAGAAATCATCCCCAGCCCGTGCAGTGCAGTATGTCTTCTCACATATAGAAACCATCCCCAGCCCCTCCAGCGTAAAATGTCTCCTCACATATAGAAATCATCCCCAACCCGTGCAGTGCAGTATGTCTCCTCACATATAGAAATCATCCCCAGCCCCTGCAGTGCAGTATGTCTCCTCACATATAGAAATCTTCCCCAGCCTGTGCAGTGCAGTATGTCTCCTCACATATAGAAATCATCCCCAGCCTGTGCAGTGCAGTATGTCTCCTCACATATAGAAATCATCCCCAGCCCGTGCAGTGCAGTATGTCTCCTCACATATAGAAATCATCCCCAGCCCCTGCAGTGCAGCATATCTCCTCACATATAGAAATCATCCCCAGCCCCTGCAGTGCAGTATGTCTCCTCACATATAGAAATCATCCCCAGCCCCTGCAGTGTAATATGTCTCCTCACATATAGAAATCATCCCCAGCCTGTGCAGTGCAGTATGTCTCCTCACATATAGAAATCATCCCCAGCCCGTGCAGTGCAGTATGTCTCCTCACATATAGAAATCATCCCCAGCCCGTGCAGTGCAGTATGTCTCCTCACATATAGAAATCATCCCCAGCCCGTGCAGTGCAGTATGTCTCCTCACATCCTGCAGTGCAGTATGTCTCCTCACATATAGAAATCATCCCCAGCCTGTGCAGTGTAATATGTCTCCTCACATATAGAAATCATCCCCAGCCCTTGCAGTGCAGTGTGTCTCCTCACATATAGAAATCATCCCCAGCCCTGCAGTGCAGTATGTCTCCTCACATATAGAAATCATCCCCAGCCCCTGCAGTGCAGTGCAGTATGTCTCCTCACATATAGAAATCATCCCCAGCCCGTGCAGTGCAGTATGTCTTCTCACATATAGAAATCATCCCCAGCCCGTGCAGTGCAGTATGTCTCCTCACATATAGAAATCATCCCCAGCCCCTGCAGTGCAGTATGTCTCCTCACATATAGAAATCATCCCCAGCCTGTGCAGTGAAATATGTCTCCTCACATATAGAAATCATCCCCAGCCCGTGCAGTGCAGTATGTCTCCTCACATATAGAAATCATCCCCAGCCCCTGCAGTGCAGTATGTCTCCTCACATATAGAAATCATCCCCAGCCCCTGCAGTGCAGTATGTCTCCTCACATATAGAAATCATCCCCAGCCCGTGCAGTGCAGTATGTCTCCTCACATATAGAAATCATCCCCAGCCCGTGCAGTGCAGTATGTCTCATCACATATAGAAATCATCCCCAGCCCGTGCAGTGCAGTATGTCTCCTCACATATAGAAATCATCCCTAGCCCGTGCAGTGCAGTATGTCTCCTCACATATAGAAATCATCCCCAGCCTGTGCAGTGTAATATGTCTCCTCACATATAGAAATCATCCCCAGCCCTTGCAGTGCAGTGTGTCTCCTCACATATAGAAATCATCCCCAGCCCTGCAGTGCAGTATGTCTCCTCACATATAGAAATCATCCCCAGCCCCTGCAGTGCAGTGCAGTATGTCTCCTCACATATAGAAATCATCCCCAGCCCCTGCAGTGTAATATGTCTCCTCACATATAGAAATCATCCCCAGCCCGTGCAGTGCAGTATGTCTCCTCACATATAGAAATCATCCCCAGCCCGTGCAGTGCAGTATGTCTCCTCACATATAGAAATCATCCCCAGCCCTGCAGTGCAGTATGTCTCCTCACATATAGAAATCATCCCCAGACTGTGCAGTGTAATATGTCTCCTCACATATAGAAATCATCCCCAGCCTGTGCAGTGCAGTATGTCTCCTCACATATAGAAATCATCCCCAGCCCCTGCAGTGTAATATGTCTCCTCACATATAGAAATCATCCCCAGCTTGTGCAGTGCAGTATGTCTCCTCACATATAGAAATCATCCCCAGCCCGTGCAGTGCAGTATGTCTCCTCACATATAGAAATCATCCCCAGCCCCTGCAGTGCAGTATGTCTCCTCACATATAGAAATAATCCCCAGCCTGTGCAGTGTAATATGTCTCCTCAAATATAGAAATCATCCCCAGCCCGTGCAGTGCAGTATGTCTCCTCACATATAGAAATCATCCCCAGCCCCTGCAGTGCAGTGTAATATGTCTCCTCACATATAGAAATCATCCCCAGCCCGTGCAGTGCAGTATGTCTCCTCACATATAGAAATCATCCCCAGCCCCTGCAGTGCAGTATGTCTCCTCACATATAGAAATCAACCCCAGCCTGTGCAGTGTAATATGTCTCCTCACATATAGAAATCATCCCCAGCCCGTGCAGTGCAGTATGTCTCTTCACATATAGAAATCATCCCCAGCCCCTGCAGTGCAGTGCAGTATGTCTCCTCACATATAGAAATCATCCCCAGCCCGTGCAGTGCAGTATGTCTCCTCACATATAGAAATCATCCCCAGCCCCTGCAGTGCAGTATGTCTCCTCACATATAGAAATCATCTCCCGCCTGTGCAGTGTAATATGTCTCCTCACATATAGAAATCATCCTCAGCCCGTGCAGTGCAGTATGTCTCTTCACAAATAGAAATCATCCCCAGCCCCTGCAGTGCAGTGTAATATTTCTCCTCACATATAGAAATCATCCCCAGCCCGTGCAGTGCAGTATGTCTCCTCACATATAGAAATCATCCCCAGCCCGTGCAGTGTAATATGTCGCCTCACATATAGAAATAATCCTCAACCCCTGCAGTGTAATATGTCTCCTCACATATAGAAATCATCCCCAGCCCGTGCAGTGCAGTATGTCTCCTCACATATAGAAATCATCCCCAGCCCCTGCAGTGCAGTATGTCTCCTCACATATAGAAATCATCTCCCGCCTGTGCAGTGTAATATGTCTCCTCACATATAGAAATCATCCTCAGCCCGTGCAGTGCAGTATGTCTCTTCACAAATAGAAATCATCCCCAGCCCCTGCAGTGCAGTGTAATATGTCTCCTCACATATAGAAATCATCCCCAGCCCGTGCAGTGCAGTATGTCTCCTCACATATAGAAATCATCCCCAGCCCGTGCAGTGTAATATGTCTCCTCACATATAGAAATCATCCTCAGCCCCTGCAGTGTAATATGTCTACTCACATATAGAAGTCATCCCCAGCCTGTACAGTGCAGTATGTCTCCTCACATATAGGAATCATCCCCAGCCCGTGCAGTGCAGTATGTCTCCTCACATGTAGAAATCATCCCCAGCCCGTGCAGTGCAGTATGTCTCCTCACATATAGAAATCATCCCCAGCCCCTGCAGTGCAGTATGTCTCCTCACATATAGAAATCATCCCCAGCCCCTGCAGTGCAGTATGTCTCCTCACATATAGAAATCATCCCCAGCCTGTGCAGTGTAATATGTCTCCTCACATATAGAAATCATCCCCAGCCTGTACAGTGCAGTATGTCTCCTCACTGTTAGGTTTCATCCCCAACCCGTGCAGTGCAGTATGTCTCCTCACATATAGAAATCATCCCCAGCCCCTGCAGTGCAGTATGTCTCCTCACATATAGAAATCATCCCCAGCCTGTGCAGTGCAGTATGTCTCCTCACATATAGAAATCATCCCCAGCCTGTGCAGTGCAGTATGTCTCCTCACATATAGAAATCATCCCCAGCCCGTGCAGTGCAGTATGTCTTCTCACATATAGAAACCATCCCCAGCCCCTCCAGCGTAAAATGTCTCCTCACATATAGAAATCATCCCCAACCCGTGCAGTGCAGTATGTCTCCTCACATATAGAAATCATCCCCAGCCCCTGCAGTGCAGTATGTCTCCTCACATATAGAAATCTTCCCCAGCCTGTGCAGTGCAGTATGTCTCCTCACATATAGAAATCATCCCCAGCCTGTGCAGTGCAGTATGTCTCCTCACATATAGAAATCATCCCCAGCCCGTGCAGTGCAGTATGTCTCCTCACATATAGAAATCATCCCCAGCCCCTGCAGTGCAGCATATCTCCTCACATATAGAAATCATCCCCAGCCCCTGCAGTGCAGTATGTCTCCTCACATATAGAAATCATCCCCAGCCCCTGCAGTGTAATATGTCTCCTCACATATAGAAATCATCCCCAGCCTGTGCAGTGCAGTATGTCTCCTCACATATAGAAATCATCCCCAGCCCGTGCAGTGCAGTATGTCTCCTCACATATAGAAATCATCCCCAGCCCGTGCAGTGCAGTATGTCTCCTCACATATAGAAATCATCCCCAGCCCGTGCAGTGCAGTATGTCTCCTCACATCCTGCAGTGCAGTATGTCTCCTCACATATAGAAATCATCCCCAGCCTGTGCAGTGTAATATGTCTCCTCACATATAGAAATCATCCCCAGCCCTTGCAGTGCAGTGTGTCTCCTCACATATAGAAATCATCCCCAGCCCTGCAGTGCAGTATGTCTCCTCACATATAGAAATCATCCCCAGCCCCTGCAGTGCAGTGCAGTATGTCTCCTCACATATAGAAATCATCCCCAGCCCGTGCAGTGCAGTATGTCTTCTCACATATAGAAATCATCCCCAGCCCGTGCAGTGCAGTATGTCTCCTCACATATAGAAATCATCCCCAGCCCCTGCAGTGCAGTATGTCTCCTCACATATAGAAATCATCCCCAGCCTGTGCAGTGAAATATGTCTCCTCACATATAGAAATCATCCCCAGCCCGTGCAGTGCAGTATGTCTCCTCACATATAGAAATCATCCCCAGCCCCTGCAGTGCAGTATGTCTCCTCACATATAGAAATCATCCCCAGCCCCTGCAGTGCAGTATGTCTCCTCACATATAGAAATCATCCCCAGCCCGTGCAGTGCAGTATGTCTCCTCACATATAGAAATCATCCCCAGCCCGTGCAGTGCAGTATGTCTCATCACATATAGAAATCATCCCCAGCCCGTGCAGTGCAGTATGTCTCCTCACATATAGAAATCATCCCTAGCCCGTGCAGTGCAGTATGTCTCCTCACATATAGAAATCATCCCCAGCCTGTGCAGTGTAATATGTCTCCTCACATATAGAAATCATCCCCAGCCCTTGCAGTGCAGTGTGTCTCCTCACATATAGAAATCATCCCCAGCCCTGCAGTGCAGTATGTCTCCTCACATATAGAAATCATCCCCAGCCCCTGCAGTGCAGTGCAGTATGTCTCCTCACATATAGAAATCATCCCCAGCCCGTGCAGTGCAGTATGTCTCCTCACATATAGAAATCATCCCCAGCCCCTGCAGTGCAGTATGTCTCCTCACATATAGAAATCATCCCCAGCCTGTGCAGTGAAATATGTCTCCTCACATATAGAAATCATCCCCAGCCCCTGCAGTGCAGTATGTCTCCTCACATATAGAAATCATCCCCAGCCCGTGCAGTGTAATATGTCTCCTCACATATAGAAATCATCCCCAGCCTGTGCAGTGCAGTATGTCTCCTCACATATAGAAATCATCCCCAGCCCCTGCAGTGTAATATGTCTCCTCACATATAGAAATCATCCCCAGCTTGTGCAGTGCAGTATGTCTCCTCACATATAGAAATCATCCCCAGCCCGTGCAGTGCAGTATGTCTCCTCACATATAGAAATCATCCCCAGCCCCTGCAGTGCAGTATGTCTCCTCACATATAGAAATCATCCCCAGCCCCTGCAGTGCAGTGCAGTATGTCTCCTCACATATAGAAATCATCCCCAGCCCGTGCAGTGCAGTATGTCTCCTCACATATAGAAATCATCCCCAGCCCCTGCAGTGCAGTGCAGTATGTCTCCTCACATATAGAAATCATCCCCAGCCCGTGCAGTGCAGTATGTCTCCTCACATATAGAAATCATCCCCAGCCCTGCAGTGCAGTATGTCTCCTCACATATAGAAATCATCCCCCGCCTGTGCAGTGTAATATGTCTCCTCACATATAGAAATCATCCCCAGCCCGTGCAGTGCAGTATGTCTCCTCACATATAGAAATCATCCCCAGCCCCTGCAGTGCAGTATGTCTCCTCACATATAGAAATCAACCCCAGCCTGTGCAGTGTAATATGTCTCCTCACATATAGAAATCATCCCCAGCCCGTGCAGTGCAGTATGTCTCTTCACATATAGAAATCATCCCCAGCCCCTGCAGTGCAGTGCAGTATGTCTCCTCACATATAGAAATCATCCCCAGCCCGTGCAGTGCAGTATGTCTCCTCACATATAGAAATCATCCCCAGCCCCTGCAGTGCAGTATGTCTCCTCACATATAGAAATCATCTCCCGCCTGTGCAGTGTAATATGTCTCCTCACATATAGAAATCATCCTCAGCCCGTGCAGTGCAGTATGTCTCTTCACAAATAGAAATCATCCCCAGCCCCTGCAGTGCAGTGTAATATTTCTCCTCACATATAGAAATCATCCCCAGCCCGTGCAGTGCAGTATGTCTCCTCACATATAGAAATCATCCCCAGCCCGTGCAGTGTAATATGTCGCCTCACATATAGAAATCATCCTCAGCCCCTGCAGTGTAATATGTCTCCTCACATATAGAAATCATCCCCAGCCCGTGCAGTGCAGTATGTCTCCTCACATATAGAAATCATCCCCAGCCCCTGCAGTGCAGTATGTCTCCTCACATATAGAAATCATCTCCCGCCTGTGCAGTGTAATATGTCTCCTCACATATAGAAATCATCCTCAGCCCGTGCAGTGCAGTATGTCTCTTCACAAATAGAAATCATCCCCAGCCCCTGCAGTGCAGTGTAATATGTCTCCTCACATATAGAAATCATCCCCAGCCCGTGCAGTGCAGTATGTCTCCTCACATATAGAAATCATCCCCAGCCCATGCAGTGTAATATGTCTCCTCACATATAGAAATCATCCTCAGCCCCTGCAGTGTAATATGTCTACTCACATATAGAAGTCATCCCCAGCCTGTACAGTGCAGTATGTCTCCTCACATATAGGAATCATCCCCAGCCCGTGCAGTGCAGTATGTCTCCTCACATATAGAAATCATCCCCAGCCCGTGCAGTGCAGTATGTCTCCTCACATATAGAAATCATCCCCAGCCCCTGCAGTGCAGTATGTCTCCTCACATATAGAAATCATCCCCAGCCTGTGCAGTGCAGTATGTCTCCTCACATATAGAAATCATCCCCAGCCCCTGCAGTGCAGTATGTCTCCTCACATATAGAAATCATCCCCAGCCTGTGCAGTGTAATATGTCTCCTCACATATAGAAATCATCCCCAGCCTGTACAGTGCAGTATGTCTCCTCACTGTTAGGTTTCATCCCCAACCCGTGCAGTGCAGTATGTCTCCTCACATATAGAAATCATCCCCAGCCTGTGCAGTGCAGTATGTCTCCTCACATATAGAAATCATCCCCAGCCCGTGCAGTGCAGTATGTCTTCTCACATATAGAAACCATCCCCAGCCCCGCCAGCGTAAAATGTCTCCTCACATATAGAAATCATCCCCAACCCGTGCAGTGCAGTATGTCTCCTCACATATAGAAATCATCCCCAGCCCCTGCAGTGCAGTATGTCTCCTCACATATAGAAATCTTCCCCAGCCTGTGCAGTGCAGTATGTCTCCTCACATATAGAAATCATCCCCAGCCTGTGCAGTGCAGTATGTCTCCTCACATATAGAAATCATCCCCAGCCCGTGCAGTGCAGTATGTCTCCTCACATATAGAAATCATCCCCAGCCCCTGCAGTGCAGTATATCTCCTCACATATAGAAATCATCCCCAGCCCCTGCAGTGCAGTATGTCTCCTCACATATAGAAATCATCCCCAGCCCCTGCAGTGTAATATGTCTCCTCACATATAGAAATCATCCCCAGCCTGTGCAGTGCAGTATGTCTCCTCACATATAGAAATCATCCCCAGCCCGTGCAGTGCAGTATGTCTCCTCACATATAGAAATCATCCCCAGCCCTGCAGTGCAGTATGTCTCCTCACATATAGAAATCATCCCCCGCCTGTGCAGTGTAATATGTCTCCTCACATATAGAAATCATCCCCAGCCCGTGCAGTGCAGTATGTCTCCTCACATATAGAAATCATCCCCAGCCCCTGCAGTGCAGTATGTCTCCTCACATATAGAAATCAACCCCAGCCTGTGCAGTGTAATATGTCTCCTCACATATAGAAATCATCCCCAGCCCGTGCAGTGCAGTATGTCTCTTCACATATAGAAATCATCCCCAGCCCCTGCAGTGCAGTGCAGTATGTCTCCTCACATATAGAAATCATCCCCAGCCCGTGCAGTGCAGTATGTCTCCTCACATATAGAAATCATCCCCAGCCCCTGCAGTGCAGTATGTCTCCTCACATATAGAAATCATCTCCCGCCTGTGCAGTGTAATATGTCTCCTCACATATAGAAATCATCCTCAGCCCGTGCAGTGCAGTATGTCTCTTCACAAATAGAAATCATCCCCAGCCCCTGCAGTGCAGTGTAATATTTCTCCTCACATATAGAAATCATCCCCAGCCCGTGCAGTGCAGTATGTCTCCTCACATATAGAAATCATCCCCAGCCCGTGCAGTGTAATATGTCGCCTCACATATAGAAATCATCCTCAGCCCCTGCAGTGTAATATGTCTCCTCACATATAGAAATCATCCCCAGCCCGTGCAGTGCAGTATGTCTCCTCACATATAGAAATCATCCCCAGCCCCTGCAGTGCAGTATGTCTCCTCACATATAGAAATCATCTCCCGCCTGTGCAGTGTAATATGTCTCCTCACATATAGAAATCATCCTCAGCCCGTGCAGTGCAGTATGTCTCTTCACAAATAGAAATCATCCCCAGCCCCTGCAGTGCAGTGTAATATGTCTCCTCACATATAGAAATCATCCCCAGCCCGTGCAGTGCAGTATGTCTCCTCACATATAGAAATCATCCCCAGCCCATGCAGTGTAATATGTCTCCTCACATATAGAAATCATCCTCAGCCCCTGCAGTGTAATATGTCTACTCACATATAGAAGTCATCCCCAGCCTGTACAGTGCAGTATGTCTCCTCACATATAGGAATCATCCCCAGCCCGTGCAGTGCAGTATGTCTCCTCACATATAGAAATCATCCCCAGCCCGTGCAGTGCAGTATGTCTCCTCACATATAGAAATCATCCCCAGCCCCTGCAGTGCAGTATGTCTCCTCACATATAGAAATCATCCCCAGCCTGTGCAGTGCAGTATGTCTCCTCACATATAGAAATCATCCCCAGCCCCTGCAGTGCAGTATGTCTCCTCACATATAGAAATCATCCCCAGCCTGTGCAGTGTAATATGTCTCCTCACATATAGAAATCATCCCCAGCCTGTACAGTGCAGTATGTCTCCTCACTGTTAGGTTTCATCCCCAACCCGTGCAGTGCAGTATGTCTCCTCACATATAGAAATCATCCCCAGCCTGTGCAGTGCAGTATGTCTCCTCACATATAGAAATCATCCCCAGCCCGTGCAGTGCAGTATGTCTTCTCACATATAGAAACCATCCCCAGCCCCGCCAGCGTAAAATGTCTCCTCACATATAGAAATCATCCCCAACCCGTGCAGTGCAGTATGTCTCCTCACATATAGAAATCATCCCCAGCCCCTGCAGTGCAGTATGTCTCCTCACATATAGAAATCTTCCCCAGCCTGTGCAGTGCAGTATGTCTCCTCACATATAGAAATCATCCCCAGCCTGTGCAGTGCAGTATGTCTCCTCACATATAGAAATCATCCCCAGCCCGTGCAGTGCAGTATGTCTCCTCACATATAGAAATCATCCCCAGCCCCTGCAGTGCAGTATATCTCCTCACATATAGAAATCATCCCCAGCCCCTGCAGTGCAGTATGTCTCCTCACATATAGAAATCATCCCCAGCCCCTGCAGTGTAATATGTCTCCTCACATATAGAAATCATCCCCAGCCTGTGCAGTGCAGTATGTCTCCTCACATATAGAAATCATCCCCAGCCCGTGCAGTGCAGTATGTCTCCTCACATATAGAAATCATCCCCAGCCCGTGCAGTGCAGTATGTCTCCTCACATATAGAAATCATCCCCAGCCCGTGCAGTGCAGTATGTCTCCTCACATCCTGCAGTGCAGTATGTCTCCTCACATATAGAAATCATCCCCAGCCTGTGCAGTGTAATATGTCTCCTCACATATAGAAATCATCCCCAGCCCTTGCAGTGCAGTGTGTCTCCTCACATATAGAAATCATCCCCAGCCCTGCAGTGCAGTATGTCTCCTCACATATAGAAATCATCCCCAGCCCCTGCAGTGCAGTGCAGTATGTCTCCTCACATATAGAAATCATCCCCAGCCCGTGCAGTGCAGTATGTCTTCTCACATATAGAAATCATCCCCAGCCCGTGCAGTGCAGTATGTCTCCTCACATATAGAAATCATCCCCAGCCCCTGCAGTGCAGTATGTCTCCTCACATATAGAAATCATCCCCAGCCTGTGCAGTGAAATATGTCTCCTCACATATAGAAATCATCCCCAGCCCGTGCAGTGCAGTATGTCTCCTCACATATAGAAATCATCCCCAGCCCCTGCAGTGCAGTATGTCTCATCACATATAGAAATCATCCCCAGCCCGTGCAGTGCAGTATGTCTCCTCACATATAGAAATCATCCCTAGCCCGTGCAGTGCAGTATGTCTCCTCACATATAGAAATCATCCCCAGCCTGTGCAGTGTAATATGTCTCCTCACATATAGAAATCATCCCCAGCCCTTGCAGTGCAGTGTGTCTCCTCACATATAGAAATCATCCCCAGCCCTGCAGTGCAGTATGTCTCCTCACATATAGAAATCATCCCCAGCCCCTGCAGTGCAGTGCAGTATGTCTCCTCACATATAGAAATCATCCCCAGCCCGTGCAGTGCAGTATGTCTTCTCACATATAGAAATCATCCCCAGCCCGTGCAGTGCAGTATGTCTCCTCACATATAGAAATCATCCCCAGCCCCTGCAGTGCAGTATGTCTCCTCACATATAGAAATCATCCCCAGCCTGTGCAGTGAAATATGTCTCCTCACATATAGAAATCATCCCCAGCCCGTGCAGTGCAGTATGTCTCCTCACATATAGAAATCATCCCCAGCCCGTGCAGTGTAATATGTCTCCTCACATATAGAAATCATCCTCAGCCCCTGCAGTGTAATATGTCTCCTCACATATAGAAATCATCCCCAGCTTGTGCAGTGCAGTATGTCTCCTCACATATAGAAATCATCCCCAGCCCGTGCAGTGCAGTATGTCTCCTCACATATAGAAATCATCCCCAGCCCCTGCAGTGCAGTATGTCTCCTCACATATAGAAATCATCCCCAGCCCCTGCAGTGCAGTGCAGTATGTCTCCTCACATATAGAAATCATCCCCAGCCCGTGCAGTGCAGTATGTCTCCTCACATATAGAAATCATCCCCAGCCCCTGCAGTGCAGTGCAGTATGTCTCCTCACATATAGAAATCATCCCCAGCCCGTGCAGTGCAGTATGTCTCCTCACATATAGAAATCATCCCCAGCCCTGCAGTGCAGTATGTCTCCTCACATATAGAAATCATCCCCCGCCTGTGCAGTGTAATATGTCTCCTCACATATAGAAATCATCCCCAGCCCGTGCAGTGCAGTATGTCTCCTCACATATAGAAATCATCCACAGCCCCTGCAGTGCAGTGTAATATGTCTCCTCACATATAGAAATCATCCCCAGCCCCTACAGTGCAGTGCAGTATGTCTCCTCACATATAGAAATCATCCCCAGCCCGTGCAGTGCAGTATGTCTTCTCACATATAGAAATCATCCCCAGCCTGTACAGTGCAGTATGTCTCCTCACATATAGAAATCATCCCCAGCCTGTGCAGTGTAATATGTCTCCTCACATATAGAAATCATCCCCAGCCCGTGCAGTGCAGTAAGTCTCCTCACATATAGAAATCATCCCCAGCCCCTGCAGTGTAATATGTCTCCTCACATATAGAAATCATCCCCAGCCCGTGCAGTGCAGTATGTCTCCTCACATATAGAAATCATCCCCAGCCCCTGCAGTGCAGTATGTCTCCTCACATATAGAAATCATCCCCAGCCCCTGCAGTGCAGTATGTCTCCTCACATATAGAAATCATCCCCAGCCCGTGCAGTGCAGTATGTCTCCTCACATATAGAAATCATCCCCAGCCCGTGCAGTGCAGTATGTCTCCTCACATATAGAAATCATCCCTAGCCCGTGCAGTGCAGTATGTCTCCTCACATATAGAAATCATCCCCAGCCCGTGCAGTGCAGTATGTCTCCTCACATATAGAAATCATCCCCAGCCCCTGCAGTGCAGTATGTCTCCTCACATATAGAAATCATCCCCAGCCCCTGCAGTGTAATATGTCTCCTCACATATAGAAATCATCCCCAGCCCGTGCAGTGCAGTATGTCTCCTCACATATAGAAATCATCCCCAGCCCGTGCAGTGCAGTATGTCTCCTCACATATAGAAATCATCCCCAGCCCTGCAGTGCAGTATGTCTCCTCACATATAGAAATCATCCCCAGACTGTGCAGTGTAATATGTCTCCTCACATATAGAAATCATCCCCAGCCTGTGCAGTGCAGTATGTCTCCTCACATATAGAAATCATCCCCAGCCCCTGCAGTGTAATATGTCTCCTCACATATAGAAATCATCCCCAGCTTGTGCAGTGCAGTATGTCTCCTCACATATAGAAATCATCCCCAGCCCGTGCAGTGCAGTATGTCTCCTCACATATAGAAATCATCCCCAGCCCCTGCAGTGCTTTATGTCTCCTCACATATAGAAATAATCCCCAGCCTGTGCAGTGTAATATGTCTCCTCACATATAGAAATCATCCCCAGCCCGTGCAGTGCAGTATGTCTCCTCACATATAGAAATCATCCCCAGCCCCTGCAGTGCAGTGTAATATGTCTCCTCACATATAGAAATCATCCCCAGCCCGTGCAGTGCAGTATGTCTCCTCACATATAGAAATCATTCCCAGCTCCTGCAGTGCAGTATGTCTCCTCACATATAGAAATCAACCCCAGCCTGTGCAGTGTAATATGTCTCCTCACATATAGAAATCATCCCCAGCCCGTGCAGTGCAGTATGTCTCCTCACATATAGAAATCATCCCCAGCCCCTGCAGTGCAGTGCAGTATGTCTCCTCACATATAGAAATCATCCCCAGCCCGTGCAGTGCAGTATGTCTCCTCACATATAGAAATCATCCCCAGCCCCTGCAGTGCAGTATGTCTCCTCACATATAGAAATCATCTCCCGCCTGTGCAGTGTAATATGTCTCCTCACATATAGAAATCATCCTCAGCCCGTGCAGTGCAGTATGTCTCTTCACAAATAGAAATCATCCCCAGCCCCTGCAGTGCAGTGTAATATGTCTCCTCACATATAGAAATCATCCCCAGCCCCTGCAGTGCAGTGCAGTTTGTCTCCTCACATATAGAAATCATCCCCAGCCCGTGCAGTGCAGTATGTCTCCTCACATATAGAAATCATCCCCAGCCCCTGCAGTGCAGTATGTCTCCTCACATATAGAAATCATCCCCAGCCTGTGCAGTGTAATATGTCTCCTCACATATAGAAATCATCCCCAGCCTGTGCAGTATGTCTCCTCACATATAGAAATCATCCCCAGCCCGTGCAGTGCAGTATGTCTCCTCACATATAGAAATCATCCCCAGCCCCTGCAGTGCAGTATGTCTCCTCACATATAGAAATCATCCCCAGCCCCTGCAGTGTAATATGTCTCCTCACATATAGAAATCATCCCCAGCCCGTGCAGTGCAGTATGTCTCCTCACATATAGAAATCATCCCCAGCCCGTGCAGTGCAGTATGTCTCCTCACATCCTGCAGTGCAGTATGTCTCCTCACATATAGAAATCATCCCCAGCCTGTGCAGTGTAATATGTCTCCTCACATATAGAAATCATCCCCAGCCCTTGCAGTGCAGTGTGTCTCCTCACATATAGAAATCATCCCCAGCCCTGCAGTGCAGTATGTCTCCTCACATATAGAAATCATCCCCAGCCCCTGCAGTGCAGTGCAGTATGTCTCCTCACATATAGAAATCATCCCCAGCCCGTGCAGTGCAGTATGTCTTCTCACATATAGAAATCATCCCCAGCCCGTGCAGTGCAGTATGTCTCCTCACATATAGAAATCATCCCCAGCCCCTGCAGTGCAGTATGTCTCCTCACATATAGAAATCATCCCCAGCCTGTGCAGTGAAATATGTCTCCTCACATATAGAAATCATCCCCAGCCCGTGCAGTGCAGTATGTCTCCTCACATATAGAAATCATCCCCAGCCCGTGCAGTGTAATATGTCTCCTCACATATAGAAATCATCCCCAGCCTGTGCAGTGCAGTATGTCTCCTCACATATAGAAATCATCCCCAGCCCCTGCAGTGTAATATGTCTCCTCACATTTAGAAATCATCCCCAGCTTGTGCAGTGCAGTATGTCTCCTCACATATAGAAATCATCCCCAGCCCGTGCAGTGCAGTATGTCTCCTCACATATAGAAATCATCCCCAGCCCCTGCAGTGCAGTATGTCTCCTCACATATAGAAATAATCCCCAGCCTGTGCAGTGTAATATGTCTCCTCACATATAGAAATCATCCCCAGCCCGTGCAGTGCAGTATGTCTCCTCACATATAGAAATCATCCCCAGCCCCTGCAGTGCTGTGTAATATGTCTCCTCACATATAGAAATCATCCCCAGCCCGTGCAGTGCAGTATGTCTCCTCACATATATAGAAATCATCCCCAGCCCCTGCAGTGCAGTATGTCTACTCACATATAGAAATCAACCCCAGCCTGTGCAGTGTAATATGTCTCCTCACATATAGAAATCATCCTCAGCCCGTGCAGTGCAGTATGTCTCCTCACATATAGAAATCATCCCCAGCCCCTGCAGTGCAGTGCAGTATGTCTCCTCACATATAGAAATCATCCCCAGCCCGTGCAGTGCAGTATGTCTCCTCACATATAGAAATCATCCCCAGCCCTGCAGTGCAGTATGTCTCCTCACATATAGAAATCATCCCCCGCCTGTGCAGTGTAATATGTCTCCTCACATTTAGAAATCATCCCCAGCTTGTGCAGTGCAGTATGTCTCCTCACATATAGAAATCATCCCCAGCCCGTGCAGTGCAGTATGTCTCCTCACATATAGAAATCATCCCCAGCCCCTGCAGTGCAGTATGTCTCCTCACATATAGAAATAATCCCCAGCCTGTGCAGTGTAATATGTCTCCTCACATATAGAAATCATCCCCAGCCCGTGCAGTGCAGTATGTCTCCTCACATATAGAAATCATCCCCAGCCCCTGCAGTGCAGTGTAATATGTCTCCTCACATATAGAAATCATCCCCAGCCCGTGCAGTGCAGTATGTCTCCTCACATATATAGAAATCATCCCCAGCCCCTGCAGTGCAGTATGTCTACTCACATATAGAAATCAACCCCAGCCTGTGCAGTGTAATATGTCTCCTCACATATAGAAATCATCCTCAGCCCGTGCAGTGCAGTATGTCTCCTCACATATAGAAATCATCCCCAGCCCCTGCAGTGCAGTGCAGTATGTCTCCTCACATATAGAAATCATCCCCAGCCCGTGCAGTGCAGTATGTCTCCTCACATATAGAAATCATCCCCAGCCCTGCAGTGCAGTATGTCTCCTCACATATAGAAATCATCCCCCGCCTGTGCAGTGTAATATGTCTCCTCACATATAGAAATCATCCTCAGCCCGTGCAGTGCAGTATGTCTCCTCACATATAGAAATCATCCCCAGCCCCTGCAGTGCAGTGTAATATGTCTCCTCACATATAGAAATCATCCCCAGCCCCTGCAGTGCAGTGCAGTATGTCTCCTCACATATAGAAATCATCCCCAGCCCGTGCAGTGCAGTATGTCTCCTCACATATAGAAATCATCCCCAGCCTGTACAGTGCAGTATGTCTCCTCACATATAGAAATCATCCCCAGCCTGTGCAGTATAATATGTCTCCTCACATATAGAAATCATCCCCAGCCCGTGCAGTGCAGTAAGTCTCCTCACATATAGAAATCATCCCCAGCCCCTGCAGTGTAATATGTCTCCTCACATATAGAAATCATCCCCAGCCCGTGCAGTGCAGTATGTCTCCTCACATATAGAAATCATCCCCAGCCCCTGCAGTGCAGTATGTCTCCTCACATATAGAAATCATCCCCAGCCCCTGCAGTGCAGTATGTCTCCTCACATATAGAAATCATCCCCAGCCCGTGCAGTGCAGTATGTCTCCTCACATATAGAAATCATCCCCAGCCCGTGCAGTGCAGTATGTCTCATCACATATAGAAATCATCCCCAGCCCGTGCAGTGCAGTATGTCTCCTCACATATAGAAATCATCCCTAGCCCGTGCAGTGCAGAATGTCTCCTCACATATAGAAATCATCCCCAGCCCGTGCAGTGCAGTATGTCTCCTCACATATAGAAATCTTCCCCAGCCCCTGCAGTGCAGTATGTCTCCTCACATATAGAAATCATCCCCAGCCCCTGCAGTGTAATATGTCTCCTCACATATAGAAATCATCCCCAGCCCGTGCAGTGCAGTATGTCTCCTCACATATAGAAATCATCCCCAGCCCGTGCAGTGCAGTATGTCTCCTCACATATAGAAATCATCCCCAGCCCTGCAGTGCAGTATGTCTCCTCACATATAGAAATCATCCCCAGACTGTGCAGTGTAATATGTCTCCTCACATATAGAAATCATCCCCAGCCTGTGCAGTGCAGTATGTCTCCTCACATATAGAAATCATCCCCAGCCCATGCAGTGTAATATGTCTCCTCACATATAGAAATCATCCCCAGCTTGTGCAGTGCAGTATGTCTCCTCACATATAGAAATCATCCCCAGCCCGTGCAGTGCAGTATGTCTCCTCACATATAGAAATCATCCCCAGCCCCTGCAGTGCAGTATGTCTCCTCACATATAGAAATAATCCCCAGCCTATGCAGTGTAATATGTCTCCTCACATATAGAAATCATCCCCAGCCCGTGCAGTGCAGTATGTCTCCTCACATATAGAAATCATCCCCAGCCCCTGCAGTGCAGTGTAATATGTCTCCTCACATATAGAAATCATCCCCAGCCCGTGCAGTGCAGTATGTCTCCTCACATATAGAAATCATCCCCAGCCCCTGCAGTGCAGTATGTCTCCTCACATATAGAAATCAACCCCAGCCTGTGCAGTGTAATATGTCTCCTCACATATAGAAATCATCCCCAGCCCGTGCAGTGCAGTATGTCTCCTCACATATAGAAATCATCCCCAGCCCCTGCAGTGCAGTGCAGTATGTCTCCTCACATATAGAAATCATCCCCAGCCCGTGCAGTGCAGTATGTCTCCTCACATATAGAAATCATCCCCAGCCCCTGCAGTGCAGTATGTCTCCTCACATATAGAAATCATCTCCCGCCTGTGCAGTGTAATATGTCTCCTCACATATAGAAATCATCCTCAGCCCGTGCAGTGCAGTATGTCTCTTCACATTCAGAAATCATCCCCAGCCCCTGCAGTGCAGTGTAATATGTCTCCTCACATATAGAAATCATCCCCAGCCTGTGCAGTGCAGTATGTCTCCTCACATATAGAAATCATCCCCAGCCCCTGCAGTGCAGTATGTCTCCTCACATATAGAAATCATCCCCAGCCCGTGCAGTGCAGTATGTCTCCTCACAGATAGAAATCATCCCCAGCCCCTCCAGTGTAAAATGTCTCCTCACATATAGAAATCATCCCCAGCCCGTGCAGTGCAGTATGTCTCCTCAAATATAGAAATCATCCCCAGCCTGTGCAGTGCAGTATGTCTCCTCACATATAAAAATCATCCCCAGCCTGTGCAGTATGTCTCCTCACATATAGAAATCATCCCCAGCCCCTGCAGTGCAGTATGTCTCCTCACATATAGAAATCATCCCCAGCCCCTGCAGTGTAATATGTCTCCTCACATATAGAAATCATCCCCAGCACCTGCAGTGTAATATGTCTCCTCACATATAGAAATCATCCCCAGCCCGTGCAGTGCAGTATGTCTCCTCACATATAGAAATCATCCCCAGCCCGTGCAGTGCAGAATGTCTCCTCACATATAGAAATCATCTCCAGCCCTGCAGTGCAGTATTTCTCCTCACATATAGAAATCATCCCCAGCCTGTGCAGTGTAAAATGTCTCCTCACATATAGAAATCATCCCCAGCCTGTGCAGTGAAATATGTCTCCTCACATATAGAAATCATCCCCAGCCCGTGCAGTGCAGTATGTCTCCTCACATATAGAAATCATCCCCAGCCCCTGCAGTGCAGTATGTCTCCTCACATATAGAAATCATCCCCAGCCCCTGCAGTGCAGTATGTCTCCTCACATATAGAAATCATCCCCAGCCCGTGCAGTGCAGTATGTCTCCTCACATATAGAAATCATCCCCAGCCCGTGCAGTGCAGTATGTCTCATCACATATAGAAATCATCCCCAGCCCGTGCAGTGCAGTATGTCTCCTCACATATAGAAATCATCCCTAGCCCGTGCAGTGCAGTATGTCTCCTCACATATAGAAATCATCCCCAGCCTGTGCAGTGTAATATGTCTCCTCACATATAGAAATCATCCCCAGCCCTTGCAGTGCAGTGTGTCTCCTCACATATAGAAATCATCCCCAGCCCTGCAGTGCAGTATGTCTCCTCACATATAGAAATCATCCCCAGCCCCTGCAGTGCAGTGCAGTATGTCTCCTCACATATAGAAATCATCCCCAGCCCGTGCAGTGCAGTATGTCTTCTCACATATAGAAATCATCTCCAGCCCGTGCAGTGCAGTATGTCTCCTCACATATAGAAATCATCCCCAGCCCCTGCAGTGTAATATGTCTCCTCACATATAGAAATCATCCCCAGCCCGTGCAGTGCAGTATGTCTCCTCACATATAGAAATCATCCCCAGCCTGTGCAGTGCAGTATGTCTCCTCACATATAGAAATCATCCCCAGCCCATGCAGTGCAGTATGTCTCCTCACATATAGAAATCATCCCCAGCCCGTGCAGTGCAGTATGTCTCCTCACATATAGAAATCATCCCCAGCCCGTGCAGTGCAGTATGTCTCCTCACATATAGAAATCATCCCCAGCCCCTGCAGTGCAGTATGTCTCCTCACATATAGAAATCATCCCCAGCCTGTGCAGTGTAATATGTCTCCTCACATATAGAAATCATCCCCAGCCCTTGCAGTGCAGTGTGTCTCCTCACATATAGAAATCATCCCCAGCCCTGCAGTGCAGTATGTCTCCTCACATATAGAAATCATCCCCAGCCCCTGCAGTGCAGTGCAGTATGTCTCCTCACATATAGAAATCATCCCCAGCCCGTGCAGTGCAGTATGTCTTCTCACATATAGAAATCATCCCCAGCCCGTGCAGTGCAGTATGTCTCCTCACATATAGAAATCATCCCCAGCCCCTGCAGTGCAGTATGTCTCCTCACATATAGAAATAATCCCCAGCCTGTGCAGTGTAATATGTCTCCTCACATATAGAAATCATCCCCAGCCCGTGCAGTGCAGTATGTCTCCTCACATATAGAAATCATCCCCAGCCCCTGCAGTGCAGTGTAATATGTCTCCTCACATATAGAAATCATCCCCAGCCCGTGCAGTGCAGTATGTCTCCTCACATATATAGAAATCATCCCCAGCCCCTGCAGTGCAGTATGTCTCCTCACATATAGAAATCAACCCCAGCCTGTGCAGTGTAATATGTCTCCTCACATATAGAAATCATCCCCAGCCCGTGCAGTGCAGTATGTCTCCTCACATATAGAAATCATCCCCAGCCCCTGCAGTGCAGTGCAGTATGTCTCCTCACATATAGAAATCATCCCCAGCCCGTGCAGTGCAGTATGTCTCCTCACATATAGAAATCATCCCCAGCCCTGCAGTGCAGTATGTCTCCTCACATATAGAAATCATCCCCCGCCTGTGCAGTGTAATATGTCTCCTCACATATAGAAATCATCCCCAGCCCGTGCAGTGCAGTATGTCTCCTCACATATAGAAATCATCCCCAGCCCCTGCAGTGCAGTGTAATATGTCTCCTCACATATAGAAATCATCCCCAGCCCCTGCAGTGCAGTGCAGTATGTCTCCTCACATATAGAAATCATCCCCAGCCCGTGCAGTGCAGTATGTCTTCTCACATATAGAAATCATCCCCAGCCTGTACAGTGCAGTATGTCTCCTCACATATAGAAATCATCCCCAGCCTGTGCAGTGTAATATGTCTCCTCACATATAGAAATCATCCCCAGCCCGTGCAGTGCAGTAAGTCTCCTCACATATAGAAATCATCCCCAGCCCCTGCAGTGTAATATGTCTCCTCACATATAGAAATCATCCCCAGCCCGTGCAGTGCAGTATGTCTCCTCACATATAGAAATCATCCCCAGCCCCTGCAGTGCAGTATGTCTCCTCACATATAGAAATCATCCCCAGCCCCTGCAGTGCAGTATGTCACCTCACATATAGAAATCATCCCCAGCCCGTGCAGTGCAGTATGTCTCCTCACATATAGAAATCATCCCCAGCCCGTGCAGTGCAGTATGTCTCATCACATATAGAAATCATCCCCAGCCCGTGCAGTGCAGTATGTCTCCTCACATATAGAAATCATCCCTAGCCCGTGCAGTGCAGTATGTCTCCTCACATATAGAAATCATCCCCAGCCCGTGCAGTGCAGTATGTCTCCTCACATATAGAAATCATCCCCAGCCCCTGCAGTGCAGTATGTCTCCTCACATATAGAAATCATCCCCAGCCCCTGCAGTGTAATATGTCTCCTCACATATAGAAATCATCCCCAGCCCGTGCAGTGCAGTATGTCTCCTCACATATAGAAATCATCCCCAGCCCGTGCAGTGCAGTATGTCTCCTCACATATAGAAATCATCCCCAGCCCTGCAGTGCAGTATGTCTCCTCACATATAGAAATCATCCCCAGACTGTGCAGTGTAATATGTCTCCTCACATATAGAAATCATCCCCAGCCTGTGCAGTGCAGTATGTCTCCTCACATATAGAAATCATCCCCAGCCCCTGCAGTGTAATATGTCTCCTCACATATAGAAATCATCCCCAGCTTGTGCAGTGCAGTATGTCTCCTCACATATAGAAATCATCCCCAGCCCGTGCAGTGCAGTATGTCTCCTCACATATAGAAATCATCCCCAGCCCCTGCAGTGCAGTATGTCTCCTCACATATAGAAATAATCCCCAGCCTGTGCAGTGTAATATGTCTCCTCAAATATAGAAATCATCCCCAGCCCGTGCAGTGCAGTATGTCTCCTCACATATAGAAATCATCCCCAGCCCCTGCAGTGCAGTGTAATATGTCTCCTCACATATAGAAATCATCCCCAGCCCGTGCAGTGCAGTATGTCTCCTCACATATAGAAATCATCCCCAGCCCCTGCAGTGCAGTATGTCTCCTCACATATAGAAATCAACCCCAGCCTGTGCAGTGTAATATGTCTCCTCACATATAGAAATCATCCCCAGCCCGTGCAGTGCAGTATGTCTCTTCACATATAGAAATCATCCCCAGCCCCTGCAGTGCAGTGCAGTATGTCTCCTCACATATAGAAATCATCCCCAGCCCGTGCAGTGCAGTATGTCTCCTCACATATAGAAATCATCCCCAGCCCCTGCAGTGCAGTATGTCTCCTCACATATAGAAATCATCTCCCGCCTGTGCAGTGTAATATGTCTCCTCACATATAGAAATCATCCTCAGCCCGTGCAGTGCAGTATGTCTCTTCACAAATAGAAATCATCCCCAGCCCCTGCAGTGCAGTGTAATATTTCTCCTCACATATAGAAATCATCCCCAGCCCGTGCAGTGCAGTATGTCTCCTCACATATAGAAATCATCCCCAGCCCGTGCAGTGTAATATGTCGCCTCACATATAGAAATAATCCTCAACCCCTGCAGTGTAATATGTCTCCTCACATATAGAAATCATCCCCAGCCCGTGCAGTGCAGTATGTCTCCTCACATATAGAAATCATCCCCAGCCCCTGCAGTGCAGTATGTCTCCTCACATATAGAAATCATCTCCCGCCTGTGCAGTGTAATATGTCTCCTCACATATAGAAATCATCCTCAGCCCGTGCAGTGCAGTATGTCTCTTCACAAATAGAAATCATCCCCAGCCCCTGCAGTGCAGTGTAATATGTCTCCTCACATATAGAAATCATCCCCAGCCCGTGCAGTGCAGTATGTCTCCTCACATATAGAAATCATCCCCAGCCCGTGCAGTGTAATATGTCTCCTCACATATAGAAATCATCCTCAGCCCCTGCAGTGTAATATGTCTACTCACATATAGAAGTCATCCCCAGCCTGTACAGTGCAGTATGTCTCCTCACATATAGGAATCATCCCCAGCCCGTGCAGTGCAGTATGTCTCCTCACATGTAGAAATCATCCCCAGCCCGTGCAGTGCAGTATGTCTCCTCACATATAGAAATCATCCCCAGCCCCTGCAGTGCAGTATGTCTCCTCACATATAGAAATCATCCCCAGCCCCTGCAGTGCAGTATGTCTCCTCACATATAGAAATCATCCCCAGCCTGTGCAGTGTAATATGTCTCCTCACATATAGAAATCATCCCCAGCCTGTACAGTGCAGTATGTCTCCTCACTGTTAGGTTTCATCCCCAACCCGTGCAGTGCAGTATGTCTCCTCACATATAGAAATCATCCCCAGCCCCTGCAGTGCAGTATGTCTCCTCACATATAGAAATCATCCCCAGCCTGTGCAGTGCAGTATGTCTCCTCACATATAGAAATCATCCCCAGCCTGTGCAGTGCAGTATGTCTCCTCACATATAGAAATCATCCCCAGCCCGTGCAGTGCAGTATGTCTTCTCACATATAGAAACCATCCCCAGCCCCTCCAGCGTAAAATGTCTCCTCACATATAGAAATCATCCCCAACCCGTGCAGTGCAGTATGTCTCCTCACATATAGAAATCATCCCCAGCCCCTGCAGTGCAGTATGTCTCCTCACATATAGAAATCTTCCCCAGCCTGTGCAGTGCAGTATGTCTCCTCACATATAGAAATCATCCCCAGCCTGTGCAGTGCAGTATGTCTCCTCACATATAGAAATCATCCCCAGCCCGTGCAGTGCAGTATGTCTCCTCACATATAGAAATCATCCCCAGCCCCTGCAGTGCAGCATATCTCCTCACATATAGAAATCATCCCCAGCCCCTGCAGTGCAGTATGTCTCCTCACATATAGAAATCATCCCCAGCCCCTGCAGTGTAATATGTCTCCTCACATATAGAAATCATCCCCAGCCTGTGCAGTGCAGTATGTCTCCTCACATATAGAAATCATCCCCAGCCCGTGCAGTGCAGTATGTCTCCTCACATATAGAAATCATCCCCAGCCCGTGCAGTGCAGTATGTCTCCTCACATATAGAAATCATCCCCAGCCCGTGCAGTGCAGTATGTCTCCTCACATCCTGCAGTGCAGTATGTCTCCTCACATATAGAAATCATCCCCAGCCTGTGCAGTGTAATATGTCTCCTCACATATAGAAATCATCCCCAGCCCTTGCAGTGCAGTGTGTCTCCTCACATATAGAAATCATCCCCAGCCCTGCAGTGCAGTATGTCTCCTCACATATAGAAATCATCCCCAGCCCCTGCAGTGCAGTGCAGTATGTCTCCTCACATATAGAAATCATCCCCAGCCCGTGCAGTGCAGTATGTCTTCTCACATATAGAAATCTTCCCCAGCCCGTGCAGTGCAGTATGTCTCCTCACATATAGAAATCATCCCCAGCCCCTGCAGTGCAGTATGTCTCCTCACATATAGAAATCATCCCCAGCCTGTGCAGTGAAATATGTCTCCTCACATATAGAAATCATCCCCAGCCCGTGCAGTGCAGTATGTCTCCTCACATATAGAAATCATCCCCAGCCCCTGCAGTGCAGTATGTCTCCTCACATATAGAAATCATCCCCAGCCCCTGCAGTGCAGTATGTCTCCTCACATATAGAAATCATCCCCAGCCCGTGCAGTGCAGTATGTCTCCTCACATATAGAAATCATCCCCAGCCCGTGCAGTGCAGTATGTCTCATCACATATAGAAATCATCCCCAGCCCGTGCAGTGCAGTATGTCTCCTCACATATAGAAATCATCCCTAGCCCGTGCAGTGCAGTATGTCTCCTCACATATAGAAATCATCCCCAGCCTGTGCAGTGTAATATGTCTCCTCACATATAGAAATCATCCCCAGCCCTTGCAGTGCAGTGTGTCTCCTCACATATAGAAATCATCCCCAGCCCTGCAGTGCAGTATGTCTCCTCACATATAGAAATCATCCCCAGCCCCTGCAGTGCAGTGCAGTATGTCTCCTCACATATAGAAATCATCCCCAGCCCGTGCAGTGCAGTATGTCTCCTCACATATAGAAATCATCCCCAGCCCCTGCAGTGCAGTATGTCTCCTCACATATAGAAATCATCCCCAGCCTGTGCAGTGAAATATGTCTCCTCACATATAGAAATCATCCCCAGCCCCTGCAGTGCAGTATGTCTCCTCACATATAGAAATCATCCCCAGCCCGTGCAGTGTAATATGTCTCCTCACATATAGAAATCATCCCCAGCCTGTGCAGTGCAGTATGTCTCCTCACATATAGAAATCATCCCCAGCCCCTGCAGTGTAATATGTCTCCTCACATATAGAAATCATCCCCAGCTTGTGCAGTGCAGTATGTCTCCTCACATATAGAAATCATCCCCAGCCCGTGCAGTGCAGTATGTCTCCTCACATATAGAAATCATCCCCAGCCCCTGCAGTGCAGTATGTCTCCTCACATATAGAAATCATCCCCAGCCCCTGCAGTGCAGTGCAGTATGTCTCCTCACATATAGAAATCATCCCCAGCCCGTGCAGTGCAGTATGTCTCCTCACATATAGAAATCATCCCCAGCCCCTGCAGTGCAGTGCAGTATGTCTCCTCACATATAGAAATCATCCCCAGCCCGTGCAGTGCAGTATGTCTCCTCACATATAGAAATCATCCCCAGCCCTGCAGTGCAGTATGTCTCCTCACATATAGAAATCATCCCCCGCCTGTGCAGTGTAATATGTCTCCTCACATATAGAAATCATCCCCAGCCCGTGCAGTGCAGTATGTCTCCTCACATATAGAAATCATCCCCAGCCCCTGCAGTGCAGTATGTCTCCTCACATATAGAAATCAACCCCAGCCTGTGCAGTGTAATATGTCTCCTCACATATAGAAATCATCCCCAGCCCGTGCAGTGCAGTATGTCTCTTCACATATAGAAATCATCCCCAGCCCCTGCAGTGCAGTGCAGTATGTCTCCTCACATATAGAAATCATCCCCAGCCCGTGCAGTGCAGTATGTCTCCTCACATATAGAAATCATCCCCAGCCCCTGCAGTGCAGTATGTCTCCTCACATATAGAAATCATCTCCCGCCTGTGCAGTGTAATATGTCTCCTCACATATAGAAATCATCCTCAGCCCGTGCAGTGCAGTATGTCTCTTCACAAATAGAAATCATCCCCAGCCCCTGCAGTGCAGTGTAATATTTCTCCTCACATATAGAAATCATCCCCAGCCCGTGCAGTGCAGTATGTCTCCTCACATATAGAAATCATCCCCAGCCCGTGCAGTGTAATATGTCGCCTCACATATAGAAATCATCCTCAGCCCCTGCAGTGTAATATGTCTCCTCACATATAGAAATCATCCCCAGCCCGTGCAGTGCAGTATGTCTCCTCACATATAGAAATCATCCCCAGCCCCTGCAGTGCAGTATGTCTCCTCACATATAGAAATCATCTCCCGCCTGTGCAGTGTAATATGTCTCCTCACATATAGAAATCATCCTCAGCCCGTGCAGTGCAGTATGTCTCTTCACAAATAGAAATCATCCCCAGCCCCTGCAGTGCAGTGTAATATGTCTCCTCACATATAGAAATCATCCCCAGCCCGTGCAGTGCAGTATGTCTCCTCACATATAGAAATCATCCCCAGCCCATGCAGTGTAATATGTCTCCTCACATATAGAAATCATCCTCAGCCCCTGCAGTGTAATATGTCTACTCACATATAGAAGTCATCCCCAGCCTGTACAGTGCAGTATGTCTCCTCACATATAGGAATCATCCCCAGCCCGTGCAGTGCAGTATGTCTCCTCACATATAGAAATCATCCCCAGCCCGTGCAGTGCAGTATGTCTCCTCACATATAGAAATCATCCCCAGCCCCTGCAGTGCAGTATGTCTCCTCACATATAGAAATCATCCCCAGCCTGTGCAGTGCAGTATGTCTCCTCACATATAGAAATCATCCCCAGCCCCTGCAGTGCAGTATGTCTCCTCACATATAGAAATCATCCCCAGCCTGTGCAGTGTAATATGTCTCCTCACATATAGAAATCATCCCCAGCCTGTACAGTGCAGTATGTCTCCTCACTGTTAGGTTTCATCCCCAACCCGTGCAGTGCAGTATGTCTCCTCACATATAGAAATCATCCCCAGCCTGTGCAGTGCAGTATGTCTCCTCACATATAGAAATCATCCCCAGCCCGTGCAGTGCAGTATGTCTTCTCACATATAGAAACCATCCCCAGCCCCGCCAGCGTAAAATGTCTCCTCACATATAGAAATCATCCCCAACCCGTGCAGTGCAGTATGTCTCCTCACATATAGAAATCATCCCCAGCCCCTGCAGTGCAGTATGTCTCCTCACATATAGAAATCTTCCCCAGCCTGTGCAGTGCAGTATGTCTCCTCACATATAGAAATCATCCCCAGCCTGTGCAGTGCAGTATGTCTCCTCACATATAGAAATCATCCCCAGCCCGTGCAGTGCAGTATGTCTCCTCACATATAGAAATCATCCCCAGCCCCTGCAGTGCAGTATATCTCCTCACATATAGAAATCATCCCCAGCCCCTGCAGTGCAGTATGTCTCCTCACATATAGAAATCATCCCCAGCCCCTGCAGTGTAATATGTCTCCTCACATATAGAAATCATCCCCAGCCTGTGCAGTGCAGTATGTCTCCTCACATATAGAAATCATCCCCAGCCCGTGCAGTGCAGTATGTCTCCTCACATATAGAAATCATCCCCAGCCCGTGCAGTGCAGTATGTCTCCTCACATATAGAAATCATCCCCAGCCCGTGCAGTGCAGTATGTCTCCTCACATCCTGCAGTGCAGTATGTCTCCTCACATATAGAAATCATCCCCAGCCTGTGCAGTGTAATATGTCTCCTCACATATAGAAATCATCCCCAGCCCTTGCAGTGCAGTGTGTCTCCTCACATATAGAAATCATCCCCAGCCCTGCAGTGCAGTATGTCTCCTCACATATAGAAATCATCCCCAGCCCCTGCAGTGCAGTGCAGTATGTCTCCTCACATATAGAAATCATCCCCAGCCCGTGCAGTGCAGTATGTCTTCTCACATATAGAAATCATCCCCAGCCCGTGCAGTGCAGTATGTCTCCTCACATATAGAAATCATCCCCAGCCCCTGCAGTGCAGTATGTCTCCTCACATATAGAAATCATCCCCAGCCTGTGCAGTGAAATATGTCTCCTCACATATAGAAATCATCCCCAGCCCGTGCAGTGCAGTATGTCTCCTCACATATAGAAATCATCCCCAGCCCCTGCAGTGCAGTATGTCTCATCACATATAGAAATCATCCCCAGCCCGTGCAGTGCAGTATGTCTCCTCACATATAGAAATCATCCCTAGCCCGTGCAGTGCAGTATGTCTCCTCACATATAGAAATCATCCCCAGCCTGTGCAGTGTAATATGTCTCCTCACATATAGAAATCATCCCCAGCCCTTGCAGTGCAGTGTGTCTCCTCACATATAGAAATCATCCCCAGCCCTGCAGTGCAGTATGTCTCCTCACATATAGAAATCATCCCCAGCCCCTGCAGTGCAGTGCAGTATGTCTCCTCACATATAGAAATCATCCCCAGCCCGTGCAGTGCAGTATGTCTTCTCACATATAGAAATCATCCCCAGCCCGTGCAGTGCAGTATGTCTCCTCACATATAGAAATCATCCCCAGCCCCTGCAGTGCAGTATGTCTCCTCACATATAGAAATCATCCCCAGCCTGTGCAGTGAAATATGTCTCCTCACATATAGAAATCATCCCCAGCCCGTGCAGTGCAGTATGTCTCCTCACATATAGAAATCATCCCCAGCCCGTGCAGTGTAATATGTCTCCTCACATATAGAAATCATCCCCAGCCCCTGCAGTGTAATATGTCTCCTCACATATAGAAATCATCCCCAGCTTGTGCAGTGCAGTATGTCTCCTCACATATAGAAATCATCCCCAGCCCGTGCAGTGCAGTATGTCTCCTCACATATAGAAATCATCCCCAGCCCCTGCAGTGCAGTATGTCTCCTCACATATAGAAATCATCCCCAGCCCCTGCAGTGCAGTGCAGTATGTCTCCTCACATATAGAAATCATCCCCAGCCCGTGCAGTGCAGTATGTCTCCTCACATATAGAAATCATCCCCAGCCCCTGCAGTGCAGTGCAGTATGTCTCCTCACATATAGAAATCATCCCCAGCCCGTGCAGTGCAGTATGTCTCCTCACATATAGAAATCATCCCCAGCCCTGCAGTGCAGTATGTCTCCTCACATATAGAAATCATCCCCCGCCTGTGCAGTGTAATATGTCTCCTCACATATAGAAATCATCCCCAGCCCGTGCAGTGCAGTATGTCTCCTCACATATAGAAATCATCCACAGCCCCTGCAGTGCAGTGTAATATGTCTCCTCACATATAGAAATCATCCCCAGCCCCTACAGTGCAGTGCAGTATGTCTCCTCACATATAGAAATCATCCCCAGCCCGTGCAGTGCAGTATGTCTTCTCACATATAGAAATCATCCCCAGCCTGTACAGTGCAGTATGTCTCCTCACATATAGAAATCATCCCCAGCCTGTGCAGTGTAATATGTCTCCTCACATATAGAAATCATCCCCAGCCCGTGCAGTGCAGTAAGTCTCCTCACATATAGAAATCATCCCCAGCCCCTGCAGTGTAATATGTCTCCTCACATATAGAAATCATCCCCAGCCCGTGCAGTGCAGTATGTCTCCTCACATATAGAAATCATCCCCAGCCCCTGCAGTGCAGTATGTCTCCTCACATATAGAAATCATCCCCAGCCCCTGCAGTGCAGTATGTCTCCTCACATATAGAAATCATCCCCAGCCCGTGCAGTGCAGTATGTCTCCTCACATATAGAAATCATCCCCAGCCCGTGCAGTGCAGTATGTCTCCTCACATATAGAAATCATCCCTAGCCCGTGCAGTGCAGTATGTCTCCTCACATATAGAAATCATCCCCAGCCCGTGCAGTGCAGTATGTCTCCTCACATATAGAAATCATCCCCAGCCCCTGCAGTGCAGTATGTCTCCTCACATATAGAAATCATCCCCAGCCCCTGCAGTGTAATATGTCTCCTCACATATAGAAATCATCCCCAGCCCGTGCAGTGCAGTATGTCTCCTCACATATAGAAATCATCCCCAGCCCGTGCAGTGCAGTATGTCTCCTCACATATAGAAATCATCCCCAGCCCTGCAGTGCAGTATGTCTCCTCACATATAGAAATCATCCCCAGACTGTGCAGTGTAATATGTCTCCTCACATATAGAAATCATCCCCAGCCTGTGCAGTGCAGTATGTCTCCTCACATATAGAAATCATCCCCAGCCCCTGCAGTGTAATATGTCTCCTCACATATAGAAATCATCCCCAGCTTGTGCAGTGCAGTATGTCTCCTCACATATAGAAATCATCCCCAGCCCGTGCAGTGCAGTATGTCTCCTCACATATAGAAATCATCCCCAGCCCCTGCAGTGCTTTATGTCTCCTCACATATAGAAATAATCCCCAGCCTGTGCAGTGTAATATGTCTCCTCACATATAGAAATCATCCCCAGCCCGTGCAGTGCAGTATGTCTCCTCACATATAGAAATCATCCCCAGCCCCTGCAGTGCAGTGTAATATGTCTCCTCACATATAGAAATCATCCCCAGCCCGTGCAGTGCAGTATGTCTCCTCACATATAGAAATCATTCCCAGCTCCTGCAGTGCAGTATGTCTCCTCACATATAGAAATCAACCCCAGCCTGTGCAGTGTAATATGTCTCCTCACATATAGAAATCATCCCCAGCCCGTGCAGTGCAGTATGTCTCCTCACATATAGAAATCATCCCCAGCCCCTGCAGTGCAGTGCAGTATGTCTCCTCACATATAGAAATCATCCCCAGCCCGTGCAGTGCAGTATGTCTCCTCACATATAGAAATCATCCCCAGCCCCTGCAGTGCAGTATGTCTCCTCACATATAGAAATCATCTCCCGCCTGTGCAGTGTAATATGTCTCCTCACATATAGAAATCATCCTCAGCCCGTGCAGTGCAGTATGTCTCTTCACAAATAGAAATCATCCCCAGCCCCTGCAGTGCAGTGTAATATGTCTCCTCACATATAGAAATCATCCCCAGCCCCTGCAGTGCAGTGCCGTTTGTCTCCTCACATATAGAAATCATCCCCAGCCCGTGCAGTGCAGTATGTCTCCTCACATATAGAAATCATCCCCAGCCCCTGCAGTGCAGTATGTCTCCTCACATATAGAAATCATCCCCAGCCTGTGCAGTGTAATATGTCTCCTCACATATAGAAATCATCCCCAGCCTGTGCAGTATGTCTCCTCACATATAGAAATCATCCCCAGCCCGTGCAGTGCAGTATGTCTCCTCACATATAGAAATCATCCCCAGCCCCTGCAGTGCAGTATGTCTCCTCACATATAGAAATCATCCCCAGCCCCTGCAGTGTAATATGTCTCCTCACATATAGAAATCATCCCCAGCCCGTGCAGTGCAGTATGTCTCCTCACATATAGAAATCATCCCCAGCCCGTGCAGTGCAGTATGTCTCCTCACATCCTGCAGTGCAGTATGTCTCCTCACATATAGAAATCATCCCCAGCCTGTGCAGTGTAATATGTCTCCTCACATATAGAAATCATCCCCAGCCCTTGCAGTGCAGTGTGTCTCCTCACATATAGAAATCATCCCCAGCCCTGCAGTGCAGTATGTCTCCTCACATATAGAAATCATCCCCAGCCCCTGCAGTGCAGTGCAGTATGTCTCCTCACATATAGAAATCATCCCCAGCCCGTGCAGTGCAGTATGTCTTCTCACATATAGAAATCATCCCCAGCCCGTGCAGTGCAGTATGTCTCCTCACATATAGAAATCATCCCCAGCCCCTGCAGTGCAGTATGTCTCCTCACATATAGAAATCATCCCCAGCCTGTGCAGTGAAATATGTCTCCTCACATATAGAAATCATCCCCAGCCCGTGCAGTGCAGTATGTCTCCTCACATATAGAAATCATCCCCAGCCCGTGCAGTGTAATATGTCTCCTCACATATAGAAATCATCCCCAGCCTGTGCAGTGCAGTATGTCTCCTCACATATAGAAATCATCCCCAGCCCCTGCAGTGTAATATGTCTCCTCACATTTAGAAATCATCCCCAGCTTGTGCAGTGCAGTATGTCTCCTCACATATAGAAATCATCCCCAGCCCGTGCAGTGCAGTATGTCTCCTCACATATAGAAATCATCCCCAGCCCCTGCAGTGCAGTATGTCTCCTCACATATAGAAATAATCCCCAGCCTGTGCAGTGTAATATGTCTCCTCACATATAGAAATCATCCCCAGCCCGTGCAGTGCAGTATGTCTCCTCACATATAGAAATCATCCCCAGCCCCTGCAGTGCTGTGTAATATGTCTCCTCACATATAGAAATCATCCCCAGCCCGTGCAGTGCAGTATGTCTCCTCACATATATAGAAATCATCCCCAGCCCCTGCAGTGCAGTATGTCTACTCACATATAGAAATCAACCCCAGCCTGTGCAGTGTAATATGTCTCCTCACATATAGAAATCATCCTCAGCCCGTGCAGTGCAGTATGTCTCCTCACATATAGAAATCATCCCCAGCCCCTGCAGTGCAGTGCAGTATGTCTCCTCACATATAGAAATCATCCCCAGCCCGTGCAGTGCAGTATGTCTCCTCACATATAGAAATCATCCCCAGCCCTGCAGTGCAGTATGTCTCCTCACATATAGAAATCATCCCCCGCCTGTGCAGTGTAATATGTCTCCTCACATTTAGAAATCATCCCCAGCTTGTGCAGTGCAGTATGTCTCCTCACATATAGAAATCATCCCCAGCCCGTGCAGTGCAGTATGTCTCCTCACATATAGAAATCATCCCCAGCCCCTGCAGTGCAGTATGTCTCCTCACATATAGAAATAATCCCCAGCCTGTGCAGTGTAATATGTCTCCTCACATATAGAAATCATCCCCAGCCCGTGCAGTGCAGTATGTCTCCTCACATATAGAAATCATCCCCAGCCCCTGCAGTGCAGTGTAATATGTCTCCTCACATATAGAAATCATCCCCAGCCCGTGCAGTGCAGTATGTCTCCTCACATATATAGAAATCATCCCCAGCCCCTGCAGTGCAGTATGTCTACTCACATATAGAAATCAACCCCAGCCTGTGCAGTGTAATATGTCTCCTCACATATAGAAATCATCCTCAGCCCGTGCAGTGCAGTATGTCTCCTCACATATAGAAATCATCCCCAGCCCCTGCAGTGCAGTGCAGTATGTCTCCTCACATATAGAAATCATCCCCAGCCCGTGCAGTGCAGTATGTCTCCTCACATATAGAAATCATCCCCAGCCCTGCAGTGCAGTATGTCTCCTCACATATAGAAATCATCCCCCGCCTGTGCAGTGTAATATGTCTCCTCACATATAGAAATCATCCTCAGCCCGTGCAGTGCAGTATGTCTCCTCACATATAGAAATCATCCCCAGCCCCTGCAGTGCAGTGTAATATGTCTCCTCACATATAGAAATCATCCCCAGCCCCTGCAGTGCAGTGCAGTATGTCTCCTCACATATAGAAATCATCCCCAGCCCGTGCAGTGCAGTATGTCTCCTCACATATAGAAATCATCCCCAGCCTGTACAGTGCAGTATGTCTCCTCACATATAGAAATCATCCCCAGCCTGTGCAGTATAATATGTCTCCTCACATATAGAAATCATCCCCAGCCCGTGCAGTGCAGTAAGTCTCCTCACATATAGAAATCATCCCCAGCCCCTGCAGTGTAATATGTCTCCTCACATATAGAAATCATCCCCAGCCCGTGCAGTGCAGTATGTCTCCTCACATATAGAAATCATCCCCAGCCCCTGCAGTGCAGTATGTCTCCTCACATATAGAAATCATCCCCAGCCCCTGCAGTGCAGTATGTCTCCTCACATATAGAAATCATCCCCAGCCCGTGCAGTGCAGTATGTCTCCTCACATATAGAAATCATCCCCAGCCCGTGCAGTGCAGTATGTCTCATCACATATAGAAATCATCCCCAGCCCGTGCAGTGCAGTATGTCTCCTCACATATAGAAATCATCCCTAGCCCGTGCAGTGCAGAATGTCTCCTCACATATAGAAATCATCCCCAGCCCGTGCAGTGCAGTATGTCTCCTCACATATAGAAATCTTCCCCAGCCCCTGCAGTGCAGTATGTCTCCTCACATATAGAAATCATCCCCAGCCCCTGCAGTGTAATATGTCTCCTCACATATAGAAATCATCCCCAGCCCGTGCAGTGCAGTATGTCTCCTCACATATAGAAATCATCCCCAGCCCGTGCAGTGCAGTATGTCTCCTCACATATAGAAATCATCCCCAGCCCTGCAGTGCAGTATGTCTCCTCACATATAGAAATCATCCCCAGACTGTGCAGTGTAATATGTCTCCTCACATATAGAAATCATCCCCAGCCTGTGCAGTGCAGTATGTCTCCTCACATATAGAAATCATCCCCAGCCCATGCAGTGTAATATGTCTCCTCACATATAGAAATCATCCCCAGCTTGTGCAGTGCAGTATGTCTCCTCACATATAGAAATCATCCCCAGCCCGTGCAGTGCAGTATGTCTCCTCACATATAGAAATCATCCCCAGCCCCTGCAGTGCAGTATGTCTCCTCACATATAGAAATAATCCCCAGCCTATGCAGTGTAATATGTCTCCTCACATATAGAAATCATCCCCAGCCCGTGCAGTGCAGTATGTCTCCTCACATATAGAAATCATCCCCAGCCCCTGCAGTGCAGTGTAATATGTCTCCTCACATATAGAAATCATCCCCAGCCCGTGCAGTGCAGTATGTCTCCTCACATATAGAAATCATCCCCAGCCCCTGCAGTGCAGTATGTCTCCTCACATATAGAAATCAACCCCAGCCTGTGCAGTGTAATATGTCTCCTCACATATAGAAATCATCCCCAGCCCGTGCAGTGCAGTATGTCTCCTCACATATAGAAATCATCCCCAGCCCCTGCAGTGCAGTGCAGTATGTCTCCTCACATATAGAAATCATCCCCAGCCCGTGCAGTGCAGTATGTCTCCTCACATATAGAAATCATCCCCAGCCCCTGCAGTGCAGTATGTCTCCTCACATATAGAAATCATCTCCCGCCTGTGCAGTGTAATATGTCTCCTCACATATAGAAATCATCCTCAGCCCGTGCAGTGCAGTATGTCTCTTCACATTCAGAAATCATCCCCAGCCCCTGCAGTGCAGTGTAATATGTCTCCTCACATATAGAAATCATCCCCAGCCTGTGCAGTGCAGTATGTCTCCTCACATATAGAAATCATCCCCAGCCCCTGCAGTGCAGTATGTCTCCTCACATATAGAAATCATCCCCAGCCCGTGCAGTGCAGTATGTCTCCTCACAGATAGAAATCATCCCCAGCCCCTCCAGTGTAAAATGTCTCCTCACATATAGAAATCATCCCCAGCCCGTGCAGTGCAGTATGTCTCCTCAAATATAGAAATCATCCCCAGCCTGTGCAGTGCAGTATGTCTCCTCACATATAAAAATCATCCCCAGCCTGTGCAGTATGTCTCCTCACATATAGAAATCATCCCCAGCCCCTGCAGTGCAGTATGTCTCCTCACATATAGAAATCATCCCCAGCCCCTGCAGTGTAATATGTCTCCTCACATATAGAAATCATCCCCAGCACCTGCAGTGTAATATGTCTCCTCACATATAGAAATCATCCCCAGCCCGTGCAGTGCAGTATGTCTCCTCACATATAGAAATCATCCCCAGCCCGTGCAGTGCAGAATGTCTCCTCACATATAGAAATCATCTCCAGCCCTGCAGTGCAGTATTTCTCCTCACATATAGAAATCATCCCCAGCCTGTGCAGTGTAAAATGTCTCCTCACATATAGAAATCATCCCCAGCCTGTGCAGTGAAATATGTCTCCTCACATATAGAAATCATCCCCAGCCCGTGCAGTGCAGTATGTCTCCTCACATATAGAAATCATCCCCAGCCCCTGCAGTGCAGTATGTCTCCTCACATATAGAAATCATCCCCAGCCCCTGCAGTGCAGTATGTCTCCTCACATATAGAAATCATCCCCAGCCCGTGCAGTGCAGTATGTCTCCTCACATATAGAAATCATCCCCAGCCCGTGCAGTGCAGTATGTCTCATCACATATAGAAATCATCCCCAGCCCGTGCAGTGCAGTATGTCTCCTCACATATAGAAATCATCCCTAGCCCGTGCAGTGCAGTATGTCTCCTCACATATAGAAATCATCCCCAGCCTGTGCAGTGTAATATGTCTCCTCACATATAGAAATCATCCCCAGCCCTTGCAGTGCAGTGTGTCTCCTCACATATAGAAATCATCCCCAGCCCTGCAGTGCAGTATGTCTCCTCACATATAGAAATCATCCCCAGCCCCTGCAGTGCAGTGCAGTATGTCTCCTCACATATAGAAATCATCCCCAGCCCGTGCAGTGCAGTATGTCTTCTCACATATAGAAATCATCTCCAGCCCGTGCAGTGCAGTATGTCTCCTCACATATAGAAATCATCCCCAGCCCCTGCAGTGCAGTATGTCTCCTCACATATAGAAATCATCCCCAGCCTGTGCAGTGAAATATGTCTCCTCACATATAGAAATCATCCCCAGCCCGTGCAGTGCAGTATGTCTCCTCACATATAGAAATCATCCCCAGCCCGTGCAGTGTAATATGTCTCCTCACATATAGAAATCATCCCCAGCCTGTGCAGTGCAGTATGTCTCCTCACATATAGAAATCATCCCCAGCCCCTGCAGTGTAATATGTCTCCTCACATATAGAAATCATCCCCAGCTTGTGCAGTGCAGTATGTCTCCTCACATATAGAAATCATCCCCAGCCCGTGCAGTGCAGTATGTCTCCTCACATATAGAAATCATCCCCAGCCCCTGCAGTGCAGTATGTCTCCTCACATATAGAAATCATCCCCAGCCCCTGCAGTGCAGTGCAGTATGTCTCCTCACATATAGAAATCATCCCCAGCCCGTGCAGTGCAGTATGTCTCCTCACATATAGAAATCATCCCCAGCCCCTGCAGTGCAGTGCAGTATGTCTCCTCACATATAGAAATCATCCCCAGCCCGTGCAGTGCAGTATGTCTCCTCACATATAGAAATCATCCCCAGCCCTGCAGTGCAGTATGTCTCCTCACATATAGAAATCATCCCCCGCCTGTGCAGTGTAATATGTCTCCTCACATATAGAAATCATCCCCAGCCCGTGCAGTGCAGTATGTCTCCTCACATATAGAAATCATCCCCAGCCCCTGCAGTGCAGTATGTCTCCTCACATATAGAAATCAACCCCAGCCTGTGCAGTGTAATATGTCTCCTCACATATAGAAATCATCCCCAGCCCGTGCAGTGCAGTATGTCTCTTCACATATAGAAATCATCCCCAGCCCCTGCAGTGCAGTGCAGTATGTCTCCTCACATATAGAAATCATCCCCAGCCCGTGCAGTGCAGTATGTCTCCTCACATATAGAAATCATCCCCAGCCCCTGCAGTGCAGTATGTCTCCTCACATATAGAAATCATCTCCCGCCTGTGCAGTGTAATATGTCTCCTCACATATAGAAATCATCCTCAGCCCGTGCAGTGCAGTATGTCTCTTCACAAATAGAAATCATCCCCAGCCCCTGCAGTGCAGTGTAATATTTCTCCTCACATATAGAAATCATCCCCAGCCCGTGCAGTGCAGTATGTCTCCTCACATATAGAAATCATCCCCAGCCCGTGCAGTGTAATATGTCGCCTCACATATAGAAATCATCCTCAGCCCCTGCAGTGTAATATGTCTCCTCACATATAGAAATCATCCCCAGCCCGTGCAGTGCAGTATGTCTCCTCACATATAGAAATCATCCCCAGCCCCTGCAGTGCAGTATGTCTCCTCACATATAGAAATCACCTCCCGCCTGTGCAGTGTAATATGTCTCCTCACATATAGAAATCATCCTCAGCCCGTGCAGTGCAGTATGTCTCTTCACAAATAGAAATCATCCCCAGCCCCTGCAGTGCAGTGTAATATGTCTCCTCACATATAGAAATCATCCCCAGCCCGTGCAGTGCAGTATGTCTCCTCACATATAGAAATCATCCCCAGCCCATGCAGTGTAATATGTCTCCTCACATATAGAAATCATCCTCAGCCCCTGCAGTGTAATATGTCTACTCACATATAGAAGTCATCCCCAGCCTGTACAGTGCAGTATGTCTCCTCACATATAGGAATCATCCCCAGCCCGTGCAGTGCAGTATGTCTCCTCACATATAGAAATCATCCCCAGCCCGTGCAGTGCAGTATGTCTCCTCACATATAGAAATCATCCCCAGCCCCTGCAGTGCAGTATGTCTCCTCACATATAGAAATCATCCCCAGCCTGTGCAGTGCAGTATGTCTCCTCACATATAGAAATCATCCCCAGCCCCTGCAGTGCAGTATGTCTCCTCACATATAGAAATCATCCCCAGCCTGTGCAGTGTAATATGTCTCCTCACATATAGAAATCATCCCCAGCCTGTACAGTGCAGTATGTCTCCTCACTGTTAGGTTTCATCCCCAACCCGTGCAGTGCAGTATGTCTCCTCACATATAGAAATCATCCCCAGCCTGTGCAGTGCAGTATGTCTCCTCACATATAGAAATCATCCCCAGCCCGTGCAGTGCAGTATGTCTTCTCACATATAGAAACCATCCCCAGCCCCGCCAGCGTAAAATGTCTCCTCACATATAGAAATCATCCCCAACCCGTGCAGTGCAGTATGTCTCCTCACATATAGAAATCATCCCCAGCCCCTGCAGTGCAGTATGTCTCCTCACATATAGAAATCTTCCCCAGCCTGTGCAGTGCAGTATGTCTCCTCACATATAGAAATCATCCCCAGCCTGTGCAGTGCAGTATGTCTCCTCACATATAGAAATCATCCCCAGCCCGTGCAGTGCAGTATGTCTCCTCACATATAGAAATCATCCCCAGCCCCTGCAGTGCAGTATATCTCCTCACATATAGAAATCATCCCCAGCCCCTGCAGTGCAGTATGTCTCCTCACATATAGAAATCATCCCCAGCCCCTGCAGTGTAATATGTCTCCTCACATATAGAAATCATCCCCAGCCTGTGCAGTGCAGTATGTCTCCTCACATATAGAAATCATCCCCAGCCCGTGCAGTGCAGTATGTCTCCTCACATATAGAAATCATCCCCAGCCCGTGCAGTGCAGTATGTCTCCTCACATATAGAAATCATCCCCAGCCCGTGCAGTGCAGTATGTCTCCTCACATCCTGCAGTGCAGTATGTCTCCTCACATATAGAAATCATCCCCAGCCTGTGCAGTGTAATATGTCTCCTCACATATAGAAATCATCCCCAGCCCTTGCAGTGCAGTGTGTCTCCTCACATATAGAAATCATCCCCAGCCCTGCAGTGCAGTATGTCTCCTCACATATAGAAATCATCCCCAGCCCCTGCAGTGCAGTGCAGTATGTCTCCTCACATATAGAAATCATCCCCAGCCCGTGCAGTGCAGTATGTCTTCTCACATATAGAAATCATCCCCAGCCCGTGCAGTGCAGTATGTCTCCTCACATATAGAAATCATCCCCAGCCCCTGCAGTGCAGTATGTCTCCTCACATATAGAAATCATCCCCAGCCTGTGCAGTGAAATATGTCTCCTCACATATAGAAATCATCCCCAGCCCGTGCAGTGCAGTATGTCTCCTCACATATAGAAATCATCCCCAGCCCCTGCAGTGCAGTATGTCTCCTCACATATAGAAATCATCCCCAGCCCCTGCAGTGCAGTATGTCTCCTCACATATAGAAATCATCCCCAGCCCGTGCAGTGCAGTATGTCTCCTCACATATAGAAATCATCCCCAGCCCGTGCAGTGCAGTATGTCTCATCACATATAGAAATCATCCCCAGCCCGTGCAGTGCAGTATGTCTCCTCACATATAGAAATCATCCCTAGCCCGTGCAGTGCAGTATGTCTCCTCACATATAGAAATCATCCCCAGCCTGTGCAGTGTAATATGTCTCCTCACATATAGAAATCATCCCCAGCCCTTGCAGTGCAGTGTGTCTCCTCACATATAGAAATCATCCCCAGCCCTGCAGTGCAGTATGTCTCCTCACATATAGAAATCATCCCCAGCCCCTGCAGTGCAGTGCAGTATGTCTCCTCACATATAGAAATCATCCCCAGCCCGTGCAGTGCAGTATGTCTTCTCACATATAGAAATCATCCCCAGCCCGTGCAGTGCAGTATGTCTCCTCACATATAGAAATCATCCCCAGCCCCTGCAGTGCAGTATGTCTCCTCACATATAGAAATCATCCCCAGCCTGTGCAGTGAAATATGTCTCCTCACATATAGAAATCATCCCCAGCCCGTGCAGTGCAGTATGTCTCCTCACATATAGAAATCATCCCCAGCCCGTGCAGTGTAATATGTCTCCTCACATATAGAAATCATCCCCAGCCCCTGCAGTGTAATATGTCTCCTCACATATAGAAATCATCCCCAGCTTGTGCAGTGCAGTATGTCTCCTCACATATAGAAATCATCCCCAGCCCGTGCAGTGCAGTATGTCTCCTCACATATAGAAATCATCCCCAGCCCCTGCAGTGCAGTATGTCTCCTCACATATAGAAATCATCCCCAGCCCCTGCAGTGCAGTGCAGTATGTCTCCTCACATATAGAAATCATCCCCAGCCCGTGCAGTGCAGTATGTCTCCTCACATATAGAAATCATCCCCAGCCCCTGCAGTGCAGTGCAGTATGTCTCCTCACATATAGAAATCATCCCCAGCCCGTGCAGTGCAGTATGTCTCCTCACATATAGAAATCATCCCCAGCCCTGCAGTGCAGTATGTCTCCTCACATATAGAAATCATCCCCCGCCCGTGCAGTGCAGTATGTCTCCTCACATATAGAAATCATCCCCAGCCCCTGCAGTGCAGTGTAATATGTCTCCTCACATATAGAAATCATCCCCAGCCCCTACAGTGCAGTGCAGTATGTCTCCTCACATATAGAAATCATCCCCAGCCCGTGCAGTGCAGTATGTCTTCTCACATATAGAAATCATCCCCAGCCTGTACAGTGCAGTATGTCTCCTCACATATAGAAATCATCCCCAGCCTGTGCAGTGTAATATGTCTCCTCACATATAGAAATCATCCCCAGCCCGTGCAGTGCAGTAAGTCTCCTCACATATAGAAATCATCCCCAGCCCCTGCAGTGTAATATGTCTCCTCACATATAGAAATCATCCCCAGCCCGTGCAGTGCAGTATGTCTCCTCACATATAGAAATCATCCCCAGCCCCTGCAGTGCAGTATGTCTCCTCACATATAGAAATCATCCCCAGCCCCTGCAGTGCAGTATGTCTCCTCACATATAGAAATCATCCCCAGCCCGTGCAGTGCAGTATGTCTCCTCACATATAGAAATCATCCCCAGCCCGTGCAGTGCAGTATGTCTCATCACATATAGAAATCATCCCCAGCCCGTGCAGTGCAGTATGTCTCCTCACATATAGAAATCATCCCTAGCCCGTGCAGTGCAGTATGTCTCCTCACATATAGAAATCATCCCCAGCCCGTGCAGTGCAGTATGTCTCCTCACATATAGAAATCATCCCCAGCCCCTGCAGTGCAGTATGTCTCCTCACATATAGAAATCATCCCCAGCCCCTGCAGTGTAATATGTCTCCTCACATATAGAAATCATCCCCAGCCCGTGCAGTGCAGTATGTCTCCTCACATATAGAAATCATCCCCAGCCCGTGCAGTGCAGTATGTCTCCTCACATATAGAAATCATCCCCAGCCCTGCAGTGCAGTATGTCTCCTCACATATAGAAATCATCCCCAGACTGTGCAGTGTAATATGTCTCCTCACATATAGAAATCATCCCCAGCCTGTGCAGTGCAGTATGTCTCCTCACATATAGAAATCATCCCCAGCCCCTGCAGTGTAATATGTCTCCTCACATATAGAAATCATCCCCAGCTTGTGCAGTGCAGTATGTCTCCTCACATATAGAAATCATCCCCAGCCCGTGCAGTGCAGTATGTCTCCTCACATATAGAAATCATCCCCAGCCCCTGCAGTGCTTTATGTCTCCTCACATATAGAAATAATCCCCAGCCTGTGCAGTGTAATATGTCTCCTCACATATAGAAATCATCCCCAGCCCGTGCAGTGCAGTATGTCTCCTCACATATAGAAATCACCCCCAGCCCCTGCAGTGCAGTGTAATATGTCTCCTCACATATAGAAATCATCCCCAGCCCGTGCAGTGCAGTATGTCTCCTCACATATAGAAATCATTCCCAGCTCCTGCAGTGCAGTATGTCTCCTCACATATAGAAATCAACCCCAGCCTGTGCAGTGTAATATGTCTCCTCACATATAGAAATCATCCCCAGCCCGTGCAGTGCAGTATGTCTCCTCACATATAGAAATCATCCCCAGCCCCTGCAGTGCAGTGCAGTATGTCTCCTCACATATAGAAATCATCCCCAGCCCGTGCAGTGCAGTATGTCTCCTCACATATAGAAATCATCCCCAGCCCCTGCAGTGCAGTATGTCTCCTCACATATAGAAATCATCTCCCGCCTGTGCAGTGTAATATGTCTCCTCACATATAGAAATCATCCTCAGCCCGTGCAGTGCAGTATGTCTCTTCACAAATAGAAATCATCCCCAGCCCCTGCAGTGCAGTGTAATATGTCTCCTCACATATAGAAATCATCCCCAGCCCCTGCAGTGCAGTGCAGTTTGTCTCCTCACATATAGAAATCATCCCCAGCCCGTGCAGTGCACTATGTCTCCTCACATATAGAAATCATCCCCAGCCCCTGCAGTGCAGTATGTCTCCTCACATATAGAAATCATCCCCAGCCTGTGCAGTGTAATATGTCTCCTCACATATAGAAATCATCCCCAGCCTGTGCAGTATGTCTCCTCACATATAGAAATCATCCCCAGCCCCTGCAGTGCAGTATGTCTCCTCACATATAGAAATCATCCCTAGCCCGTGCAGTCCAGTATGTCTCCTCACATATAGAAATCATCCCCAGCCCGTGCAGTGCAGTATGTCTCCTCACATATAGAAATCATCCCCAGCCCCTGCAGTGCAGTATGTCTCCTCACATATAGAAATCATCCCCAGCCCCTGCAGTGTAATATGTCTCCTCACATATAGAAATCATCCCCAGCCCGTGCAGTGCAGTATGTCTCCTCACATATAGAAATCATCCCCAGCCCGTGCAGTGCAGTATGTCTCCTCACATCCTGCAGTGCAGTATGTCTCCTCACATATAGAAATCATCCCCAGCCTGTGCAGTGTAATATGTCTCCTCACATATAGAAATCATCCCCAGCCCTTGCAGTGCAGTGTGTCTCCTCACATATAGAAATCATCCCCAGCCCTGCAGTGCAGTATGTCTCCTCACATATAGAAATCATCCCCAGCCCCTGCAGTGCAGTGCAGTATGTCTCCTCACATATAGAAATCATCCCCAGCCCGTGCAGTGCAGTATGTCTTCTCACATATAGAAATCATCCCCAGCCCGTGCAGTGCAGTATGTCTCCTCACATATAGAAATCATCCCCAGCCCCTGCAGTGCAGTATGTCTCCTCACATATAGAAATCATCCCCAGCCTGTGCAGTGAAATATGTCTCCTCACATATAGAAATCATCCCCAGCCCGTGCAGTGCAGTATGTCTCCTCACATATAGAAATCATCCCCAGCCCGTGCAGTGTAATATGTCTCCTCACATATAGAAATCATCCCCAGCCTGTGCAGTGCAGTATGTCTCCTCACATATAGAAATCATCCCCAACCCCTGCAGTGTAATATGTCTCCTCACATTTAGAAATCATCCCCAGCTTGTGCAGTGCAGTATGTCTCCTCACATATAGAAATCATCCCCAGCCCGTGCAGTGCAGTATGTCTCCTCACATATAGAAATCATCCCCAGCCCCTGCAGTGCAGTATGTCTCCTCACATATAGAAATAATCCCCAGCCTGTGCAGTGTAATATGTCTCCTCACATATAGAAATCATCCCCAGCCCGTGCAGTGCAGTATGTCTCCTCACATATAGAAATCATCCCCAGCCCCTGCAGTGCTGTGTAATATGTCTCCTCACATATAGAAATCATCCCCAGCCCGTGCAGTGCAGTATGTCTCCTCACATATATAGAAATCATCCCCAGCCCCTGCAGTGCAGTATGTCTACTCACATATAGAAATCAACCCCAGCCTGTGCAGTGTAATATGTCTCCTCACATATAGAAATCATCCTCAGCCCGTGCAGTGCAGTATGTCTCCTCACATATAGAAATCATCCCCAGCCCCTGCAGTGCAGTGCAGTATGTCTCCTCACATATAGAAATCATCCCCAGCCCGTGCAGTGCAGTATGTCTCCTCACATATAGAAATCATCCCCAGCCCTGCAGTGCAGTATGTCTCCTCACATATAGAAATCATCCCCCGCCTGTGCAGTGTAATATGTCTCCTCACATTTAGAAATCATCCCCAGCTTGTGCAGTGCAGTATGTCTCCTCACATATAGAAATCATCCCCAGCCCGTGCAGTGCAGTATGTCTCCTCACATATAGAAATCATCCCCAGCCCCTGCAGTGCAGTATGTCTCCTCACATATAGAAATAATCCCCAGCCTGTGCAGTGTAATATGTCTCCTCACATATAGAAATCATCCCCAGCCCGTGCAGTGCAGTATGTCTCCTCACATATAGAAATCATCCCCAGCCCCTGCAGTGCAGTGTAATATGTCTCCTCACATATAGAAATCATCCCCAGCCCGTGCAGTGCAGTATGTCTCCTCACATATATAGAAATCATCCCCAGCCCCTGCAGTGCAGTATGTCTACTCACATATAGAAATCAACCCCAGCCTGTGCAGTGTAATATGTCTCCTCACATATAGAAATCATCCTCAGCCCGTGCAGTGCAGTATGTCTCCTCACATATAGAAATCATCCCCAGCCCCTGCAGTGCAGTGCAGTATGTCTCCTCACATATAGAAATCATCCCCAGCCCGTGCAGTGCAGTATGTCTCCTCACATATAGAAATCATCCCCAGCCCTGCAGTGCAGTATGTCTCCTCACATATAGAAATCATCCCCCGCCTGTGCAGTGTAATATGTCTCCTCACATATAGAAATCATCCCCAGCCCGTGCAGTGCAGTATGTCTCCTCACATATAGAAATCATCCCCAGCCCCTGCAGTGCAGTGTAATATGTCTCCTCACATATAGAAATCATCCCCAGCCCCTGCAGTGCAGTGCAGTATGTCTCCTCACATATAGAAATCATCCCCAGCCCGTGCAGTGCAGTATGTCTCCTCACATATAGAAATCATCCCCAGCCTGTACAGTGCAGTATGTCTCCTCACATATAGAAATCATCCCCAGCCTGTGCAGTATAATATGTCTCCTCACATATAGAAATCATCCCCAGCCCGTGCAGTGCAGTAAGTCTCCTCACATATAGAAATCATCCCCAGCCCCTGCAGTGTAATATGTCTCCTCACATATAGAAATCATCCCCAGCCCGTGCAGTGCAGTATGTCTCCTCACATATAGAAATCATCCCCAGCCCCTGCAGTGCAGTATGTCTCCTCACATATAGAAATCATCCCCAGCCCCTGCAGTGCAGTATGTCTCCTCACATATAGAAATCATCCCCAGCCCGTGCAGTGCAGTATGTCTCCTCACATATAGAAATCATCCCCAGCCCGTGCAGTGCAGTATGTCTCATCACATATAGAAATCATCCCCAGCCCGTGCAGTGCAGTATGTCTCCTCACATATAGAAATCATCCCTAGCCCGTGCAGTGCAGAATGTCTCCTCACATATAGAAATCATCCCCAGCCCGTGCAGTGCAGTATGTCTCCTCACATATAGAAATCTTCCCCAGCCCCTGCAGTGCAGTATGTCTCCTCACATATAGAAATCATCCCCAGCCCCTGCAGTGTAATATGTCTCCTCACATATAGAAATCATCCCCAGCCCGTGCAGTGCAGTATGTCTCCTCACATATAGAAATCATCCCCAGCCCGTGCAGTGCAGTATGTCTCCTCACATATAGAAATCATCCCCAGCCCTGCAGTGCAGTATGTCTCCTCACATATAGAAATCATCCCCAGACTGTGCAGTGTAATATGTCTCCTCACATATAGAAATCATCCCCAGCCTGTGCAGTGCAGTATGTCTCCTCACATATAGAAATCATCCCCAGCCCATGCAGTGTAATATGTCTCCTCACATATAGAAATCATCCCCAGCTTGTGCAGTGCAGTATGTCTCCTCACATATAGAAATCATCCCCAGCCCGTGCAGTGCAGTATGTCTCCTCACATATAGAAATCATCCCCAGCCCCTGCAGTGCAGTATGTCTCCTCACATATAGAAATAATCCCCAGCCTGTGCAGTGTAATATGTCTCCTCAC
>NW_026608620.1:0-60107 GCF_029499605.1 Hyla sarda | reverse complement strand
TATATATACAGAGAGAGGAGATCTATCTATATAATATATATATATATACCAGAGGAGAGGAGATCTATCTATATATATATATATACAGAGGAGAGGAGATCTATATATATATATACAGAGGAGAGGAGATCTATCTATCTATACATATATATATTTCCTCTTCATCCCCCTACGGCAGCACAGAAGGGATATTCTGGTCTTCAAATTCCCCACTAGGACCGCCCACCTAGAATTAACATAATTAATTAAGAAGCAGACCCCCAGCCCTATATAGTGCTCCCTCACACACTCCACACTGTGTGTTTTTTTTGGTCCTCCTTCTGCAAATTAGGACTAACTTTTTATGCCCATCTTTTTTCATCAGTCCTGCTTGGCTTGGCTGCAACTTATTGTGAGTATTAGCCAGTGCGGGGTCCTGGGCATCTTTCCCTGTCATCTCTTGTGGATGACAGGGATATACCGGTGTGGTCCCGGTGTCCTGGGCTATGATGGGGGGCTTTATGCAGTGCGGGGTTCTGGCATCTTTTCCCTGTCATCTCTTGTGGATGACAGGGATATACCGGCGTGGTCCCGGTGTCCTGGGCTATGATGGGGGGCTTTATGCAGTGCGGAGTCCTGTTCCCCCCCCCCCCCGGAGCTTAGTTCTATATGTCGGCATTTAGCTGGTGTGTATCCCGGCGGCCGACAGATGTGTAAACTCCGGCCCCAGTGATGTGCCTGCCTGTCTGCCGGTGGGTATCCCGGCTGTGTGCGGTGGAGAAGGGCCTGCAGTCCCGGTAAGTCTATGTTTCTCTTACCTTCTCCGGCGGCTGTTTTCTTCTCCTGTGCGCTCGCTTGCTTCGGCAGCTGTCTGCGCTGCTGTCCGGGGCCGTGATGTGGTGCGCGAAGCGCGCGTCTCCAGGGGTTTTTTTCTCCTGCATCTGGGCGCGTGCTTCTGACGTCACGCAGCCCAGTCACTGCAGGGGGTCGGCGGGGTTTTTTCTATTTAAACCTGGGGCCCGGTCTGTTCAGCCGCTTCTTGTGCTGGGCAGCCGGGCTCTTGGTGATTAAGGTAAAACCCTGGTTTTTTCTCTCCTGTATATATTATATATGTGCTGGGCATCATCCTGAGACAGTTGTTTCTTCCTGTGTATATATATATATGTGCTGGGCATCATCCTGAGACAGTTGTTTCTTCTGTGTATATATATATATGTGCTGGGCATCATCCTGAGACAGTTGTTTCTTCCTGTGTATATATATATATGTGCTGGGCATCATCCTGACAGCTGTTTCTTCCTGTCTTTTCAGATGGCGTCTGAAACTGGCAGGAAGAAAAAGGGAAAGCTAAGCACAGATGTGTGTGGCTTGTGGCGAACTTCTTCCAGATGATCTGCCCTGTTGATGAGTGCGACATGTGTTATAAGAGATCCAAACTATGATACCCTAGCTGTGAATAAAGTTACTAGATGCATTAGCTGCCTGGAATACCTTCTGGTGGGATATCCATCTAATTATGTGACTCCTGTGCTCCACCTGAGAAGCCGGAATTTGAGGATGAAGCAAGGGAGTTTTTTGGTTGGATGCGGAGAACGCTTGTCAAAACCAACTATTATGGATAAACGTCATAATGTAAAGGAATCTTCTTCTTCATCTTCATCTTCAGAATCCTCCTCTGAACCAGTTAAAAAGAAGCTTAAAAGGTTACTTTCATTCCTCATCAGATAGCGACGCAGGTCCGTCTAATAAAGGGAAAAAGAAAAAGCATAAAAAGATGCTTCTTCCTCTGATTCATCTCTTCCTCATCTTATTCATCCTCTTCAGAGTCGGATCATGTATCTGAAGACTATTACTTATTCAAACCTGAAAAAACTGATAAATTAATAAAGAAGGTAAAGAAGAGTATTGAGACAGGTAAACAAAAGCGCTCTGTCCAAGATAAAGAGAGTTTGTTCTACTTTCCTAAGCGTAAATCCACGGTGTTACCGGGTCATCAGGTCCTACTGAACGTGATGGAAAAAGAGTGGAAAAAACCAGATAAAAGGATAGACCTAGGATCCAGGTTTAAAAAAGTATATAAACTGGACCCTGCGGTTTCAGAAGACTGGGATCAACCGGGAAAAGTTGATCAAGCAGTGGCCAGAGTATCCAAAAATGCCTTTTTTCCTGCAGATGACTCCATATTATTAAAAGATGTCATGGACAAGAAGGCAGAGACTTTGTTGAAAAGAGTCCATGGCAACATGGCCGCCCTGAACAAAGCGGCTCTCTCAACCGTACCTATATCCAGGGCAGTGAGATTGTGGTTGAGCCATTTGTCACGTAACATCAATGAGAAACGTTCTAAACATCATTTAAAAGAACAGTTATCCACTTTAAAGTCGGCAGCTGAGTACCTATGTGATTTTTCTTTAGATGTGCTCAGAATTGCATCTAAATCCATGGCAGTGGCCAACTCTGTCAGAAGATCAGTATGGCTCAGACCATGGTCAGGGGATAATTCTACGAAATCACATTTCTGTGCGTTTCCCTTCGAACCTGGTCGTCTTATCGGAAAACAACTGGATAAGGTACTGAAGGAGAATAAAAAAGATAAAGTGTTGGTTTTGCCCCACTCTTTTCGCAAGCCGTTTAAACCACGGATTCAAAAATGGAAAAATAATTTTCGTAAGCGACAAGGTCAAGAGAAATCAGATAGAAGCTTTCGTCCGAGGTTCCAGCCTAAAGGGAACAAGAAGCCTCCTGGTGCAGCCGGTCAAAAGCCCGACTTCTGACGCCAGAAGATCGAGTCCAGTGGGAGCAAGACTTATGGACTTTGTGGGAGAATGGCAAAGAGTCTCCACGGACAGTTGGGTTCTGAATATAATCCGCTCAGGCTATGCCCTAGAGTTCATCCGTCGCCCAAACGACAGATTTTTGTTAAATCAGGACAAGGATCAAAGAGTCCTTGGCTTACTGGCAGAATTTCTAAAGAAAGAAGCACTAGAACGAGTACCAGAAGACGAGGAATTCCAGGGAGTGTATTCCCGTGTTTTCCCGGTACCCAAACCCAATCAAAAGTGGCGACTGATTGTCGATTTGAGATTCCTAAACAGGCATCTAGGAAAAACGAAATTCAGAATGGAGTCTATCAGGTCGGTGTACAGTCTTGTGCAGAGGAGAGAATTCCTAGCCTCTCTCGACTTAAAAGACGCTTACCTACACATTCCCATCAGGCCTCAAGACAGAAGATATCTAAGAGTGGCAGTAAAATCAGGAAACCACGTTTCACACTTCCAGTTCCGTGCCCTTCCCTTCGGGCTATCGCCCGCACCAAGAATATTTACAAAGGTCGTCATTGTGTTAGTAGCAGCCCTGAGGCTTCAGGGCATAAGGGTAGTACCATATTTAGACGACTGGCTGGTCATAGCCAGCACCCCGGAAACATTGACAAGTCATATCCAGAAATGTATCGAGTTACTTCAGAGAGTGGGATTCATCATAAACATCCAAAAGTCAGAGTTAACACCAGTGAACCGTATTCAATTTCTAGGCCTAATTATAGACCTATTGCAGATGAAGATTTTTCTTCCAGAACAGAAGGTATTACAGATAAGGAATACCATACCATGTCACGTCTTCACTGACGATCAGGAAAGCAATGAGTGTCCTGGGACTTCTGACGGCTACAATAGAGGCAGTACCGTGGGCGAAAGCTCACTTCAGGGAACTTCAGGCGGAAATCCTTATAGCCTACTCACGTCGGAAGTCACTGGATGCCAAGATGGATATTTCGCTCCAAGTACGAACAAACCTGCTATGGTGGACAGCTACAAAGAATCTCATTGTGGGGAAGAATTTTTTGATAGGACCTCAGAAAATCATTACCACAGATGCCTCTGCCACAGGGTGGGGTGCCCATTCAGAGGAAGCATGGGTCCAAGGTCTGTGGTCAGCCAGGGTGGCGGAGAGATCCTCCAACTTCAGGGAGCTAAAAGCTATTCAACTAGCCCTCCTGCACTTTGGACCCTCTGTGCATGGAAGATCGGTGCTATTGCAGACCGACAATGCCACCGCGGCATACTACATAAACAAACAGGGTGGTACCCGTTGTCGAGTTCTACAACTCCTGTGCGCAGAAATTATGAAGTGGGCAGAAACCAGGTTAATGGAGATCCGGGCGGTCCATATCAAAGGAGATCTCAATCTATATGCGGATCTCCTAAGCCGAGAGACTCTTCTGCCTACAGAATGGTCTCTGAATCAGGTCTATTTCAACATGCTAACGGACAAATGGGGGACTCCAGAGCTGGACCTCATGGCAACTCGAGAGAACCGCAAATTGCCAGCATTCGGGTCTCTCAGACGTCACGACCATCCGGACATTCTGGATGCGTTTTCTTTTCCATGGCGGAACAAATTTCTATATCTGTACCCACCTCTTCCTGTACTACCCAGGGTATTGAGCAAAATTCTTCAGGACAAGCCGTCTGTCATACTAATAACACCTTTCTGGCCACGCAGAACCTGGTTTCCACTCCTACTGCAACTGTCAGGAGGCAGTTTCTGGAAATTACCGATGGTTCCGGATCTTCTCCTCCAGAGGGGATTCCGTCATCCTCAGCCGGGTCGATTGCAGCTGACAGCGTGGTTCCTGAAGGGGACAGACTAAGACAACTGGGTCTGTCTGACGGAGTGGTAAGAACCTTGCTGGCATCAAGAAAATCTTCCACGAACTTTATTTATTCTAGACTATGGAAAAAATTTCAGTCTTGGTTAACTCAATCTGAATTACATCTGTCCCTAGCATCTGTGTTACAGTTCTTACAGGCAGGGCATGAAAAAGGACTTAAGGCAAATACTCTGAAGGTTCATCTAACTGCAATTAATGCCATGACAAACGGCCAATTTAATAACCAACCTCTAATCGGCAGGTTCTTCAAAGCCCTCAATAAATTAAATCCAGCTATCCGGCCTCCAGTGGCATCATGGGATCTTTCCTTAGTCCTTAATGCGTTAACAAAAACACCTTTTGAACCTATAGATCTTATAGACTTAAAATGGTTATCCATGAAGTTGCCTTTTCTTATTGCGGTAACGTCCGCTAAAAGAATTGGAGAAATACAGGCCTTGTCGTCTAAGGAACCGTACCTGAGGATTCTACCAGATGGCGTTCGCCTGAGAACCATGCCAACGTTTGTTCCCAAAGTGCCCACGGCAGAGAATATCAATAGGGAAACTTTTCTTCCAGAGTTTTTCCCCGAACCAGCATCAGAGGAACAGGAAAGGTTCAATAAATTGGATGTGAAGAGATCTCTGCAGCGCTATCTACATAGAGTTGAAGCATTTAGGAAAGAGGAAAATCTTTTTGTTCTTGTATCCGGGAGCAAAAAAGGCAGCAAAGCATCTAAAGACACTTTGGCTAGGTGGATTCGCACTACAATTGTTGAAGCTTACACCAGAGATGGAAAGGAGCCACCGCATCCCCTCAAGGCGCATTCTACACGGTCCACTTCAGCATCCTGGGCAGAGAGGGAGCAAGTATCCTTGGTGGAGATCTGCAATGCTGCCTCGTGGTCATCATCGTCTACTTTTGCCAGATATTACCGGCTGGACGTACAAACCAAGAGTCCAGCCTTTAGCACTGGGGTGTTGTCGGCAGTATCTAAATCTTAATCCCCCCCTTTCTTGTCTATGTTATATCCCTTCTGTGCTGCCGTAGGGGGATGAAGAGGAAAGTGGGTATTTATACTTACCGTAATTCTACTTTCCTCGAGTCCCCCGAAGGCAGCACACATACCCACCCAATAAAAGTGTGATTTGCATCAGTCGGTCTATTTTATTACACAGTGTGGAGTGTGTGAGGGAGCACTATATAGGGCTGGGGGTCTGCTTCTTAATTAATTATGTTAATTCTAGGTGGGCGGTCCTAGTGGGGAATTTGAAGACCAGAATATCCCCTTCTGTGCTGCCTTCGGGGGACTCGAGGAAAGTAGAATTACGGTAAGTATAAATACCCACTATATACAGAGGAGAGGAGATCTATATATATATATATATATATACAGAGGAGAGGAGATCTATATATATACACACAGAGGAGAGGAGATCTATATATATATACAGAGGAGAGGAGATCTATATATATATATATATATATATACAGAGGAGAGGAGATTATATATATATATATATATATATACAGAGGAGAGGAGATTATATATATATATATATATATATATATATACACACACACACAGAGGAGAGGAGATCTATATATATATATATATACACATAGGAGAGGAGATCTATATATATATATATATATACAGAGGAGAGGAGATCTATATATATATATATATATATATACACAGAGGAGAGGAGATCTATATATATATATATATATATACAGAGGAGAGGAGATCTATCTATATATATACAGAGGAGAGGAGATTATATATATATATATATACAGAGGAGAGGAGATTATATATATATATATATATATATATATATACACACACACACAGAGGAGAGGAGATCTATATATATATATATATATACACAGAGGAGAGGAGATATATATATAAACCAATATGTATAATCTATAAACCTACATATATAAACCAACACAACCAATATGGCTGGAGCTTCCCGCGGTGCGGTCATATGGAAGGGTGAAGCAGCAGCCATATTGTCTATCACCCTCTGTTCTAGGGAGATAAAACAACAGATCTAAAAGGAAAAACAAAATCTGTCCATGAATACGGCACACTCCCCCTTACCGGATGCGCCGATCCTCCGCCTTCCGCAGCTCCTCGTCCCGCTGTAGAACCTGCAGGATGAAATCCTTCTCGGTCTCGGACAGGAAGCTCAGATTCACCATCTCTGGGTTTTGTGTCATGGCTGATCCTGGATCCTCAGCGCACGGCGCGGCCTGGACAGAAGGAGATAAATGTTATTATACGGTTATACCGGGGCCGTCCAGGCTCTATCGGGGCCGTCCAGGCTACACCGGGGCCCTCCAGGCTACACCGGGGCCGTCCAGGCTACACCGGGGCCCCAGTGTAGACGCTCGGCTGAGGGAAACATGTCCGGAGGGCTAGGGGTGTTAATAGAAGAGGCGCATAGGGTTGTGCCATACAGGTATATGAGGTTTACACTTTACATCCGTCACACATTAATATTTATACTCTGGCGATATAGATATTTTTTAAGAGCTTTTGTGAACATTTTTTAATAAATATCTAATAAATGTTTTAGGTCTCATTTCAGCTGTATCAGGAGGCGTGGCTGGATCTCTTCTCTGAGCTCTAGTCCCGCCTCCTGAGTGATGTAATCAGCTCTCACCAGCCCCTACAGCTACATAACCAGTGGAGTGTATACAGCTGCCTTGTGCTGAACAATGTCACAGACAGAGCAGCAGACAGGGAATGAATACAGAAGGTGCGGGAGACTGATTTGCTCTATACAGTAATGTTCTGCAGCAGCTCTTGGTGAGGAATTGGAAGGGTGGGAGGGCTGTGATAGAGAGCTGAGGGGAAGCAATGCATTCTGGGAATTGTAGTTCTCAGCACCTGCTCATCGAGGAAGTAAAGGATGTGATGTGGGGGAGGACACAGACCACAGAACTGATGGGGTCAGGTGCAGTATTGTAGGAGTGCCCCTTTAAAGTGTACCTGTAGTCAACAAAAACTTGTTATATAATGTAGATAATACCAAAATATGTATATTTGTAAAATACATTGGTTAAAAAAATGTGTATATTTGTCCCTGCAGCTATTGCCTGTGTGTCTCTATGAGGAGTCCGAATACAGGAAGTGAGGGTGGACAAGCAGAGCAGTGTGCAGTGAGGCTCTGTGTGTCTCTATGAGGAGTTGGAATACAGGAAGGGAGGGCGGACAAGCAGGGCAGTGAGCAGTGAGGCTCTGTGTGTCTCTATGAGGAGTCCGAATACAGGAAGTGAGGGCGGACAAGCAGAGCAGTGTGCAGTGAGGCTCTGTGTGTCTCTATGAGGAGTCCGAATACAGGAAGTGAGGGTGGACAAGCAGAGCAGTGTGCAGTGAGGCTCTGTGTGTCTCTATGAGGAGTCCGAATACAGGAAGTGAGGGCGGACAAGCAGAGCAGTGTGCAGTGAGGCTCTGTGTGTCTCTATGAGGAGTTGGAATACAGGAAGGGAGGGCGGACAAGCAGGGCAGTGAGCAGTGAGGCTCTGTGTGTCTCTATGAGGAGTCCGAATACAGGAAGTGAGGGCGGACAAGCAGAGCAGTGTGCAGTGAGGCTCTGTGTGTCTCTATGAGGAGTCCGAATACAGGAAGTGAGGGTGGACAAGCAGAGCAGTGTGCAGTGAGGCTCTGTGTGTCTCTATGAGGAGTCCGAATACAGGAAGTGAGGGGGGACAAGCAGGGCAGTGTGCAGTGAGGCTCTGTGTGTCTCTATGAGGAGTCGGAATACAGGAAGGGAGGGCGGACAAGCAGGGCAGTGTGCAGTGAGGCTCTGTGTGTCTCTATGAGGAGTCCGAATACAGGAAGTGAGGGCGGACAAGCAGGGCAGTGTGCAGTGAGGCTCTGTGTGTCTCTATGAGGAGTCCGAATACAGGAAGTGAGGGCGGACAAGCAGGGCAGTGTGCAGTGAGGCTCTGTGTGTCTCTATGAGGAGTCCGAATACAGGAAGTGAGGGGGGACAAGCAGAGCAGTGTGCAGTGAGGCTCTGTGTGTCTCTATGAGGAGTCCGAATACAGGAAGTGAGGGCGGACAAGCAGAGCAGTGAGGCTCTGTGTGTCTCTATGAGGAGTATGAATACAGGAAGTGAGGGCGGACAAGCAGAGCAGTGTGCAGTGAGGCTCTGTGTGTCTCTATGAGGAGTCCGAATACAGGAAGTGAGGGTGGACAAGCAGGGCAGTGTGCAGTGAGGCTCTGTGTGTCTCTATGAGGAGTCCGAATACAGGAAGTGAGGGCGGACAAGCAGAGCAGTGTGCAGTGAGGCTCTGTGTGTCTCTATGAGGAGTCCGAATACAGGAAGTGAGGGTGGACAAGCAGGGCAGTGTGCAGTGAGGCTCTGTGTGTCTCTATGAGGAGTCAGAATACAGGAAGTGAGAGCGGACAAGCAGGGCAGTGTGCAGTGAGGCTCTGTGTGTCTCTATGAGGAGTCCGAATACAGGAAGTGAGGGCGGACAAGCAGAGCAGTGTGCAGTGAGGCTCTGTGTGTCTCTATGAGGAGTCCGAATACAGGAAGTGAGGGTGGACAAGCAGGGCAGTGTGCAGTGAGGCTCTGTGTGTCTCTATGAGGAGTCCGAATACAGGAAGTGAGGGCGGACAAGCAGAGCAGTGTGCAGTGAGGCTCTGTGTGTCTCTATGAGGAGTCCGAATACAGGAAGTGAGGGTGGACAAGCAGGGCAGTGTGCAGTGAGGCTCTGTGTGTCTCTATGAGGAGTCCGAATACAGGAAGTGAGGGCGGACAAGCAGAGCAGTGTGCAGTGGGGCTCTGTGTGTCTCTATGAGGAGTCCGAATACAGGAAGTGAGGGTGGACAAGCAGGGCAGTGTGCAGTGAGGCTCTGTGTGTCTCTATGAGGAGTCCGAATACAGGAAGTGAGAGCGGACAAGCAGGGCAGTGTGCAGTGAGGCTCTGTGTGTCTCTATGAGGAGTCCGAATACAGGAAGTGAGGGCGGACAAGCAGAGCAGTGTGCAGTGAGGCTCTGTGTGTCTCTATGAGGAGTCCGAATACAGGAAGTGAGGGCGGACAAGCAGAGCAGTGTGCAGTGAGGCTCTTTGTGTCTCTATGAGGAGTCCGAATACAGGAAGTGAGGGCGGACAAGCAGAGCAGTGAGCAGTGTGGCTCTGTGTGTCTCTATGAGGAGTCCGAATACAGGAAGTGAGGGCGGACAAGCAGAGCAGTGTGCAGTGAGGCTCTGTGTGTCTCTATGAGGAGTCCGAATACAGGAAGTGAGGGGGGACAAGCAGAGCAGTGTGCAGTGGGGCTCTGTGTGTCTCTATGAGGAGTCCGAATACAGGAAGTGAGGGTGGACAAGCAGGGCAGTGTGCAGTGAGGCTCTGTGTGTCTCTATGAGGAGTCCGAATACAGGAAGTGAGGGGGGACAAGCAGGGCAGTGTGCAGTGAGGCTCTGTGTGTCTCTATGAGGAGTCGGAATACAGGAAGGGAGGGCGGACAAGCAGGGCAGTGAGCAGTGAGGCTCTGTGTGTCTCTATGAGGAGTCCGAATACAGGAAGTGAGGGGGGACAAGCAGGGCAGTGTGCAGTGAGGCTCTGTGTGTCTCTATGAGGAGTCCGAATACAGGAAGTGAGGGGGGACAAGCAGGGCAGTGTGCAGTGAGGCTCTGTGTGTCTCTATGAGGAGTCCGAATACAGGAAGTGAGGGGGGACAAGCAGGGCAGTGTGCAGTCAGGCTCTGTGACTACGGGCTCACACATGAATATGACTGACAAGCCAGGAGTCTGCACAGAGCCCTGCTTGTCCCCCCTCACTTCCTGTTTTTGGACTCCTTATAGAGACACACAGACGATAGCTGCAGAGACAACATTTTTTTTCACCCAAAAATATACACATTTTTTTTCCAATGTATATTACAAATATACATATTATGGTATTATCTACATTATATAAAAAGTTTTTGTTGACGACAGGTTCACTTTACCAATAATGTCAGTGATGACCTAAGGATCCGGAGTCTGAAATCTCAGGACAAAAAACTAAACAAACACCCGGTTCTGTGCGGTGGCGGCGGGCAGGCGGTGACGAAGCTTTATTGACACTGGCGGGGCGCAGTCAGTAGTCTCAGATTTAAGGTGTGAACTGGGGACGTGACTTTACTGATTGTTACCTAAGTTTGGAACCCAGAAGAATGCCACAGAGGGGCCCTGCCAAATACTGAAGAACGCCACAGAGGGGCCCTGCCAAATACTGAAGAAAGCCACAGAGGGGCCCTGCCAAATACTGAAGAAAGCCACAGAGGGGCCCTGCCAAATTCTGTAGAACGCCACAGATGGGCCGCACCAAATACTGAAGAACGCCACAGAGGGACCCTGCCAAATACTGAAGAACGCCACAGAGGGACCCTGCCCAATACTGAAGAACGCCACAGAGGGGCCCTGCCAAATACTGAAGAACGCCACAGTGGGGCCCTGCCAAATACTGAAGAACGCCACAGAGGGACCATGCCCAATACTGAAGAACGCCACAGAGGGGCCCTGCCAAATACTGAAGAACGCCACAGTGGGGCCCTGCCAAATACTGAAGAACGCCACAGAGGGACCCTGCCAAATACTGAAGAACGCCACAGAGGGGCCCTGCCAAATACTGAAGAAGAATGTCACAGATGGGCCGCGCCAAATACTAAAGAAGAACACCAAAGATGGTCCGCGCCAAATACTAAAGAAGAACACCAAAGATGGGCAACACCAAATACTGAAGAACATCACAGATGGACCACTCCAAATACTGAAGAAGCCACAGAAGGGCCACGTCAAATACTAAAGAAGAACACCAAAGATGGGCCACGCCAAATACTAAAGAACGCCACAGATGGGCCGCGCCAAATAAAGAAGAACGCTACAGATGGATCATGCAAAATACTAAAGAACATCACAGATGGGCGGAGCCAAATACTGAAGAACGTAACAGATGGGCCGCGCAAAATACAGAAGAACGTCGTCTGTCCATTACAGGGAGGTGAATGAGGTTCTGAGAAATCATTCACAGAATCTGCTCAGAAACGCAGGGAAACTGATGAGAATCTGCAGCGAGCGGCTTTATATGGCAGAGAGGAGATTATATTCAAGAAAGGTGAACTTGTACAAGGGCTTTTCTGAATGTCACTGATCTATCTCAGGCCTATGATCGGATTAGTGCCAGCCTGTCTGCCAAGTCTTGGACGCATCTTTCGGACTTGGAGTGTCGGGGGTCACAAATTTTAAAGTGGAGACCATATTGTACATTAGATTGTAGGTTTAATATTTAGCCGGACGTCATCTGCCCTTCACTAATAATGTTGTCCATTGGGCTGAGTGGGAGTAAAGGAGGGGTTGGCAGGAGAGGCCCCGAGGTGTAGACTGAACCTTTTCCTGGGGATGAATGGTTGGAGGACAACCCTGAAGACCATGTAGTCATCAGAGATCCGCCTTCCACCATCCCCCAGCCGCCATCCCCCAGCAGCCATCCGCCATCCCCCAGCCGCCATCCCCCAGCCGCCATCCGCCATCCCCCAGCCGCCATCCCCCAGCCGCCATCCCCCAGCCGCCATCCCCCAGCCGCCATCCCCCAGCCGCCATCCCCCAGCCACCATCCCCCAGCCGCCATCCGCCATCCCCCAGCCACCATCCCCCAGCCGCCATCCCCCAGCCGCCATCCGCCATCCCCCAGCCGCCATCCCCCAGCCACCATCCCCCAGCCACCATCCCCCAGCCACCATCCCCCAGCCGCCAACCGCCATCCCCCAGCCACCATCCCCCAGCCACCATCCCCCAGCCGCCATCCCCCAGCCGCCATCCCCCAGCCGCCATCCCCCAGCCGCCATCCCCCAGCCGCCATCCCCCAGCCGCCATCCCCCAGCCGCCATCCCCCAGCCACCATCCCCCAGCCACCATCCGCCATCCCCCAGCCGCCATCCCCCAGCCACCATCCCCAGCCACCATCCGCCATCCCCCAGCCGCCATCCCCCAGCCACCATCCCCAGCCACCATCCGCCATCCCCCAGCCGCCATCCCCCAGCCGCCATCCCCCAGCCGCCATCCCCCAGCCGCCATCTGCCATCCCCCAGGATGTGGTGTAAAGTAGATGGATTTGATCTGATGAGTTGTTGGGGATGTAGTGTAAATAAGTTATTATCAGTTTGAAGGAGTAGTGATTGTATTTAAATGGTGTATAGGTGTAGTGATTGTAATTACATGGTGTATAGGTGTAGTGATTGTAATTACATGGTGTATAGGAGTAGTGATTGTAATTACATGGTGTATAGGTGTAGTGATTGTAATTACATGGTGTATAGGAGTAGTGATTGTAATTACATGGTGTATAGGTGTAGTGATTGTAATTACATGGTGTATAGGAGTAGTGATTGTAATTACATGGTGTATAGGAGTAGTGATTGTAATTACATGGTGTATAGGAGTAGTGATTGTAATTACATGGTGTATAGGAGTAGTGATTGTAATTACATGGTGTATAGGTGTAGTGATTGTAATTACATGGTGTATAGGAGTAGTGATTGTAATTAAATGGTGTATAGGAGTAGTGATTGTAATTACATGGTGTATAGGTGTAGTGATTGTAATTACATGGTGTATAGGAGTAGTGATTGTAATTAAATGGTGTATAGGAGTAGTGATTGTAATTACATGGTGTATAGGAGTAGTGATTGTAATTACATGGTGTATAGGTGTAGTGATTGTAATTACATGGTGTATAGGTGTAGTGATTGTAATTACATGGTGTATAGGTGTAGTGATTGTAATTACATGGTGTATAGGTGTAGTGATTGTAAGTAAATGGTGTATAGGTGTAGTGATTGTAATTACATGGTGTATAGGTGTAGTGATTGTAAGTAAATGGTGTATAGGTGTAGTGATTGTAATTACATGGTGTATAGGTGTAGTGATTGTAATTACATGGTGTATAGGAGTAGTGATTGTAATTACATGGTGTATAGGTGTAGTGATTGTAATTACATGGTGTATAGGAGTAGTGATTGTAATTACATGGTGTATAGGAGTAGTGATTGTAATTAAATGGTGTATAGGTATAGTGATTGTAATTACATGGTGTATAGGTGTAGTGATTGTAATTACATGGTGTATAGGTGTAGTGATTGTAATTACATGGTGTATAGGTGTAGTGATTGTAATTACATGGTGTATAGGAGTAGTGATTGTAATTACATGGTGTATAGGAGTAGTGATTGTAATTAAATGGTGTATAGGAGTAGTGATTGTAATTACATGGTGTATAGGTGTAGTGATTGTAATTACATGGTGTATAGGAGTAGTGATTGTAATTAAATGGTGTATAGGTGTAGTGATTGTAATTACATGGTGTATAGGTGTAGTGATTGTAATTACATGGTGTATAGGAGTAGTGATTGTAATTACATGGTGTATAGGTGTAGTGATTGTAATTACATGGTGTATAGGAGTAGTGATTGTAATTACATGGTGTATAGGAGTAGTGATTGTAATTACATGGTGTATAGGTGTAGTGATTGTAATTACATGGTGTATAGGTGTAGTGATTGTAATTACATGGTGTATAGGTGTAGTGATTGTAATTACATGGTGTATAGGAGTAGTGATTGTAATTACATGGTGTATAGGTGTAGTGATTGTAATTACATGGTGTATAGGAGTAGTGATTGTAATTACATGGTGTATAGGAGTAGTGATTGTAATTACATGGTGTATAGGTGTAGTGATTGTAATTACATGGTGTATAGGTGTAGTGATTGTAATTACATGGTGTATAGGAGTAGTGATTGTAATTACATGGTGTATAGGTGTAGTGATTGTAATTACATGGTGTATAGGTGTAGTGATTGTAATTACATGGTGTATAGGAGTAGTGATTGTAATTAAATGGTGTATAGGTGTAGTGATTGTAATTACATGGTGTATAGGTGTAGTGATTGTAATTACATGGTGTATAGGTGTAGTGATTGTAATTACATGGTGTATAGGAGTAGTGATTGTAATTACATGGTGTATAGGAGTAGTGATTGTAATTAAATGGTGTATAGGTATAGTGATTGTAATTACATGGTGTATAGGAGTAGTGATTGTAATTAAATGGTGTATAGGTATAGTGATTGTAATTACATGGTGTATAGGAGTAGTGATTGTAATTACATGGTGTATAGGTGTAGTGATTGTAATTACATGGTGTATAGGAGTAGTGATTGTAATTAAATGGTGTATAGGTGTAGTGATTGTAATTAAATGGTGTATAGGAGTAGTGATTGTAATTACATGGTGTATAGGTGTAGTGATTGTAATTAAATGGTGTATAGGAGTAGTGATTGTAATTAAATGGTGTATAGGAGTAGTGATTGTAATTACATGGTGTATAGGTGTAGTGATTGTAATTAAATGGTGTATAGGAGTAGTGATTGTAATTACATGGTGTATAGGTGTAGTGATTGTAATTACATGGTGTATAGGTGAAGTGATTGTAATTAAATGGTGTATAGGTGTAGTGATTGTAATTACATGGTGTATAGGAGTAGTGATTGTAATTACATGGTGTATAGGTGTAGTGATTGTAATTACATGGTGTATAGGTGTAGTGATTGTAATTACATGGTGTATAGGAGTAGTGATTGTAATTACATGGTGTATAGGTGTAATGATTGTAATTAAATGGTGTATAGGAGTAATGATTGTAATTACATGGTGTATAGGTGTAGTGATTGTAATTACATGGTGTATAGGTGTAGTGATTGTAATTACATGGTGTATAGGTGTAGTGATTGTAATTACATGGTGTATAGGAGTAGTGATTGTAATTAAATGGTGTATAGGAGTAGTGATTGTAATTAAATGGTGTATAGGAGTAGTGATTGTAATTAAATGGTGTATAGGAGTAGTGATTGTAATTACATGGTGTATAGGTGTAGTGATTGTAATTACATGGTGTATAGGAGTAGTGATTGTAATTACATGGTGTATAGGAGTAGTGATTGTAATTACATGGTGTATAGGAGTAGTGATTGTAATTACATGGTGTATAGGAGTAGTGATTGTAATTACATGGTGTATAGGTGTAGTGATTGTAATTACATGGTGTATAGGAGTAGTGATTGTAATTACATGGTGTATAGGTGTAGTGATTGTAATTACATGGTGTATAGGAGTAGTGATTGTAATTACATGGTGTATAGGTGTAGTGATTGTAATTACATGGTGTATAGGAGTAGTGATTGTAATTACATGGTGTATAGGAGTAGTGATTGTAATTACATGGTGTATAGGAGTAGTGATTGTAATTACATGGTGTATAGGTGTAGTGATTGTAATTAAATGGTGTATAGGTGTAGTGATTGTAATTACATGGTGTATAGGTGTAGTGATTGTAATTACATGGTGTATAGGAGTAGTGATTGTAATTACATGGTGTATAGGAGTAGTGATTGTAATTACATGGTGTATAGGTGTAGTGATTGTAATTAAATGGTGTATAGGTGTAGTGATTGTAATTACATGGTGTATAGGTGTAGTGATTGTAATTACATGGTGTATAGGTGTAGTGATTGTAATTACATGGTGTATAGGTGTAGTGATTGTAATTACATGGTGTATAGGAGTAGTGATTGTAATTACATGGTGTATAGGTGTAGTGATTGTAATTAAATGGTGTATAGGAGTAGTGATTGTAATTACATGGTGTATAGGAGTAGTGATTGTAATTACATGGTGTATAGGAGTAGTGATTGTAATTACATGGTGTATAGGTGTAGTGATTGTAATTAAATGGTGTATAGGAGTAGTGATTGTAATTACATGGTGTATAGGTGTAGTGATTGTAATTACATGGTGTATAGGAGTAGTGATTGTAATTACATGGTGTATAGGTGTAGTAATTGTAATTACATGGTGTATAGGAGTAGTGATTGTAATTACATGGTGTATAGGTGTAGTGATTGTAATTACATGGTGTATAGGTGTAGTGATTGTAATTACATGGTGTATAGGAGTAGTGATTGTAATTACATGGTGTATAGGTGTAGTGATTGTAATTACATGGTGTATAGGTGTAGTGATTGTAATTACATGGTGTATAGGAGTAGTGATTGTAATTACATGGTGTATAGGTGTAGTGATTGTAATTACATGGTGTATAGGAGTAGTGAAATGAGAGAAAAGAAAAAAGAGAAGAAAAAATGGAGAAAACTTGGATAGATCAAAAATTGGTACAATTTATTATAATGTATAAAAAGGAAAAAGTGCTGGGCCCTGGCATTTATACTTTCCAGTATTTACAATAAAACAAAAGTAAAAGTAACAATAACAATAGTCGGCAAATAATCCATAGACTGAAGCACTAATCAAATCGCTTGCTCATAAATCAGCAAATCTAATTCCAATAGAATTAGACAATCTGGGTTTCATATATGATCTCGGTACTGCGACCGTGTAACAGGTCACCACAGCACAAGTGACGATATTGTAGCCATATAGTAATATCCACTGTGTAGAATTAGTGGTACTGCGACCGTGTAACAGTTCACCACAGCACAAGTGACGATATTGTAGCCATATAGTAATATCCACTGTGTAGAATTAGTGGTACTGCGACCGTGTAACAGTTCACCACAGCACAAGTGACGATATTGTAGCCATATAGTAATATCCATTGTGTAGAATTAGCGGTACTGCGACCGTGTAACAGGTCACCACAGCACAAGTGACGATATTGTAGCCATATAGTAATATCCACTGTGTAGAATTAGCGGTACTGCGACCGTGTAACAGGTCACCACAGCACAAGTGACGATATTGTAGCCATATAGTAATATCCATTGTGTAGAATTAGCGGTACTGCGACCGTGTAACAGGTCACCACAGCACAAGTGACGATATTGTAGCCATATAGTAATATCCATTGTGTAGAATTAGCGGTACTGCGACCGTGTAACAGGTCACCACAGCACAAGTGACGATATTGTAGCCATATAGTAATATCAACTGTGTAGAATTAGCGGTACTGCGACCGTGTAACAGGTCACCACAGCACAAGTGACGATATTGTAGCCATATAGTAATATCCATTGTGTAGAATTAGCGGTACTGCGACCGTGTAACAGGTCACCACAGCACAAGTGACGATATTGTAGCCATATAGTAATATCCACTGTGTAGAATTAGCGGTACTGCGACCGTGTAACAGGTCACCACAGCACAAGTGACGATATTGTAGCCATATAGTAATATCCATTGTGTAGAATTAGCGGTACTGCGACCGTGTAACAGGTCACCACAGCACAAGTGACGATATTGTAGCCATATAGTAATATCCACTGTGTAGAATTAGCGGTACTGCGACCGTGTAACAGGTCACCACAGCACAAGTGACGATATTGTAGCCATATAGTAATATCCACTGTGTAGAATTAGCGGTACTGCGACCGTGTAACAGGTCACCACAGCACAAGTGACGATATTGTAGTCATATTGTAATATCCACTGTGTAGAATTAGCGGTACTGCGACCGTGTAACAGGTCACCACAGCACAAGTGACGATATTGTAGCCATATAGTAATATCCACTGTGTAGAATTAGCGGTACTGCGACCGTGTAACAGGTCACCACAGCACAAGTGACGATATTGTAGCCATATAGTAATATCCACTGTGTAGAATTAGCGGTACTGCGACCGTGTAACAGGTCACCACAGCACAAGTGACGATATTGTAGCCATATAGTAATATCCACTGTGTAGAATTAGCGGTACTGCGACCATGTAACAGGTCACCACAGCACAAGTGACGATATTGTAGCCATATAGTAATATCCACTGTGTAGAATTAGCGGTACTGCGACCGTGTAACAGGTCACCACAGCACAAGTGACGATATTGTAGCCATATAGTAATATCCACTGTGTAGAATTAGCGGTACTGCGACCATGTAACAGGTCACCACAGCACAAGTGACGATATTGTAGCCATATAGTAATATCCACTGTGTACAATTAGCGGTACTGCGACCGTGTAACAGGTCACCACAACACAAGTGACGATATTGTAGCCATATAGTAATATCCATTGTGTAGAATTAGCGGTACTGCGACCGCAGAAACAAAGTAACAGACAAACAATGTTGCGGGCGTTACTCCCAAAATATAATGTACCAGCCGACAGCGGGGGATATGATCGCGGTACTGCGACCGCGCTGGTAATGTACAGAGCGAGGAGCCCGTGTGAGAGCAGTCCCACAGTGGGCCGCAGACTGGGAGGCTCCAGCGGCTGCAAGGCTGAATTTTGCAGGTAAGGGGAGAGTAGTGGTCGTACTATGTACCTTTTACCCTTTACCTCCGGTGCCTCGGCGAAGTCCTTCCCGCTCCGGTAATGGTAAGATGTCCGTCCTCGCTCTGGTGTAGCGGATCCCTGCGGCTGTGGCTATGGATGAGCTTCTCCTCGTAGTGTTGAGCGCATGTGAGGTCACGGTCGCGCTATGAGGATCCTCTGTCTTTGCCTCGAGGTTGAGCTGGTTGTTGTAGTACTTGTAGTAGCGTCTATTGGCCTAATCTGCTGAACGACTAGACGCGTTTCAGACCTCCTGGGTCCGTCCTCAGTAGTAAATTAAATGATAACCATAGTGGGTCTTATATACTATCTAAGAAAGGGATAAGGGGAAATGTGGCAGAGATCCGGAGGTGGATCCATCCCAATAGGAAAACCAGGAATGGATCCAAGACGATCGAGTGAATGGAAACATAAAAAGCGATTTAAGAAGGTTTAATAAATATCTAGTTGGGAATGTTTGATGTGTAAATATATGAATTAGACATGAAAGGATATAAAGCAACAGAAGAGGTGTTGGTTGTATCGAATTCTAATTGAATTCATGTACAAAGAGTTGGAAGGTTTGTGTATAATAGAAATACAATGTAATAATATGTGAATGATAAATAACATATAAGATAGAATGATAAATACTAGAATATAAATAACATAAGATAGAATGATAAATACTAGAATATAAATAACATCTAAGATAGAATGATAAATACTAGAATATAAATAACATAAGATAGAATGATAAATACTAGAATATAAATAACATAAGATAGAATGATAAATACTAGAATATAAATAACATAAGATAGAATGATAAATACTAGAATATAAATAACATCTAAGATAGAATGATAAATACTAGAATATAAATAACATATAAGATAGAATGATAAATACTAGAATATAAATAACATCTAAGATAGAATGATAAATACTAGAATATAAATAACATAAGATAGAATGATAAATACTAGAATATAAATAACATAAGATAGAATGATAAATACTAGAATATAAATAACATATAAGATAGAATGATAAATACTAGAATATAAATAACATAAGATAGAATGATAAATACTAGAATATAAATAACATATAAGATAGAATGATAAATACTAGAATATAAATAACATATAAGATAGAATGATAAATACTAGAATATAAATAACATAAGATAGAATGATAAATACTAGAATATAAATAACATAAGATAGAATGATAAATACTAGAATATAAATAACATCTAAGATAGAATGATAAATACTAGAATATAAATAACATAAGATAGAATGATAAATACTAGAATATAAATAACATCTAAGATAGAATGATAAATACTAGAATATAAATAACATCTAAGATAGAATGATAAATACTAGAATATAAATAACATAAGATAGAATGATAAATACTAGAATATAAATAACATAAGATAGAATGATAAATACTAGAATATAAATAACATCTAAGATAGAATGATAAATACTAGAATATAAATAACATAAGATAGAATGATAAATACTAGAATATAAATAACATAAGATAGAATGATAAATACTAGAATATAAATAACATAAGATAGAATGATAAATACTAGAATATAAATAACATATAAGATAGAATGATAAATACTAGAATATAAATAACATCTAAGATAGAATGATAAATACTAGAATATAAATAACATAAGATAGAATGATAAATACTAGAATATAAATAACATCTAAGATAGAATGATAAATACTAGAATATAAATAACATAAGATAGAATGATAAATACTAGAATATAAATAACATAAGATAGAATGATAAATACTAGAATATAAATAACATCTAAGATAGAATGATAAATACTAGAATATAAATAACATCTAAGATAGAATGATAAATACTAGAATATAAATAACATAAGATAGAATGATAAATACTAGAATATAAATAACATAAGATAGAATGATAAATACTAGAATATAAATAACATCTAAGATAGAATGATAAATACTAGAATATAAATAACATCTAAGATAGAATGATAAATACTAGAATATAAATAACATATAAGATAGAATGATAAATACTAGAATATAAATAACATATAAGATAGAATGATAAATACTAGAATATAAATAACATAAGATAGAATGATAAATACTAGAATATAAATAACATCTAAGATAGAATGATAAATACTAGAATATAAATAACATAAGATAGAATGATAAATACTAGAATATAAATAACATAAGATAGAATGATAAATACTAGAAAATAAATAACATAAGATAGAATGATAAATACTAGAATATAAATAACATAAGATAGAATGATAAATACTAGAATATAAATAACATAAGATAGAATGATAAATACTAGAAAATAAATAACATAAGATAGAATGATAAATACTAGAAAATAAATAACATAAGATAGAATGATAAATACTAGAATATAAATAACATAAGATAGAATGATAAATACTAGAATATAAATAACATAAGATAGAATGATAAATACTAGAATATAAATAACATCTAAGATAGAATGATAAATACTAGAATATAAATAACATATAAGATAGAATGATAAATACTAGAAAATAAATAACATAAGATAGAATGATAAATATTAGAATATAAATAACATATAAGATAGAATGATAAATACTAGAATATAAATAACATATAAGATAGAATGATAAATACTAGAATATAAATAACATATAAGATAGAATGATAAATACTAGAATATAAATAACATAAGATAGAATGATAAATACTAGAATATAAATAACATAAGATAGAATGATAAATACTAGAATATAAATAACATAAGATAGAATGATAAATACTAGAATATAAATAACATATAAGATAGAATGATAAATACTAGAATATAAATAACATAAGATAGAATGATAAATACTAGAATATAAATAACATAAGATAGAATGATAAATACTAGAATATAAATAACATCTAAGATAGAATGATAAATACTAGAATATAAATAACATATAAGATAGAATGATAAATACTAGAATATAAATAACATAAGATAGAATGATAAATACTAGAATATAAATAACATAAGATAGAATGATAAATACTAGAATATAAATAACATAAGATAGAATGATAAATACTAGAATATAAATAACATATAAGATAGAATGATAAATACTAGAATATAAATAACATAAGATAGAATGATAAATACTAGAATATAAATAACATCTAAGATAGAATGATAAATACTAGAATATAAATAACATAAGATAGAATGATAAATACTAGAATATAAATAACATATAAGATAGAATGATAAATACTAGAATATAAATAACATCTAAGATAGAATGATAAATACTAGAATATAAATAACATAAGATAGAATGATAAATACTAGAATATAAATAACATCTAAGATAGAATGATAAATACTAGAATATAAATAACATCTAAGATAGAATGATAAATACTAGAATATAAATAACATATAAGATAGAATGATAAATACTAGAATATAAATAACATATAAGATAGAATGATAAATACTAGAATATAAATAACATAAGATAGAATGATAAATACTAGAATATAAATAACATATAAGATAGAATGATAAATACTAGAATATAAATAACATCTAAGATAGAATGATAAATACTAGAATATAAATAACATAAGATAGAATGATAAATACTAGAATATAAATAACATAAGATAGAATGATAAATACTAGAATATAAATAACATAAGATAGAATGATAAATACTAGAATATAAATAACATATAAGATAGAATGATAAAAGGTGTAAACAATATATTACAGTATTCTTCAAAAATATCAATGTGTTTGTAAAAACTTATAAGGCTCACAAAATATATATATATATGTTCCTGTATTCTTTCTTTTTTTGGGTCCTCTTTGTCCGTCCCACAGATTGTAGCCCACATGGACATGTAATTCCGTCTATTACAGACGTTCTGTCACAGGTTCCATTATATAATATGTAATAGACGGAATTACATGTCCATGGGGGCTACAATCTGTGGGACGGACAAAGAGGACCCAAAAAAAGAAAGACTACAGTGGATATTACTATATGGCTACAATATCGTCACTTGTGCTGTGGTGACCTGTTACACGGTCGCAGTACCGCTAATTCTACACAGTGGATATTACTATATGGCTACAATATCGTCACTTGTGCTGTGGTGACCTGTTACACGGTCGCAGTACCGCTAATTCTACACAGTGGATATTACTATATGGCTACAATATCGTCACTTGTGCTGTGGTGACCTGTTACACGGTCGCAGTACCGCTAATTCTACACAGTGGATATTACTATATGGCTACAATATCGTCACTTGTGCTGTGGTGACCTGTTACACGGTCGCAGTACCGCTAATTCTACACAATGGATATTACTATATGGCTACAATATCGTCACTTGTGCTGTGGTGACCTGTTACACGGTCGCAGTACCGCTAATTCTACACAGTGGATATTACTATATGGCTACAATATCGTCACTTGTGTTGTGGTGACCTGTTACACTGTCGCAGTACCGCTAATTCTACACAGTGGATATTACTATATGGCTACAATATCGTCACTTGTGCTGTGGTGACCTGTTACACGGTCGCAGTACCGCTAATTCTACACAATGGATATTACTATATGGCTACAATATGGTCACTTGTGTTGTGGTGACCTGTTACACGGTCGCAGTACCACTAATTCTACACAATGGATATTACTATATGGCTACAATATCGTCACTTGTGCTGTGGTGACCTGTTACACGGTCGCAGTACCGCTAATTCTACACAATGGATATTACTATATGGCTACAATATCGTCACTTGTGCTGTGGTGACCTGTTACACGGTCGCAGTACCGCTAATTCTACACAATGGATATTACTATATGGCTACAATATCGTCACTTGTGCTGTGGTGACCTGTTACACGGTCGCAGTACCGCTAATTCTACACAATGGATATTACTATATGGCTACAATATCGTCACTTGTGCTGTGGTGACCTGTTACACGGTCGCAGTACCGCTAATTCTACACAGTGGATATTACTATATGGCTACAATATCATCACTTGTGCTGTGGTGACCTGTTACACGGTCGCAGTACCGCTAATTCTACACAATGGATATTACTATATGGCTACAATATCGTCACTTGTGCTGTGGTGACCTGTTACACGGTCGCAGTACCGCTAATTCTACACAGTGGATATTACTATATGGCTACAATATCGTCACTTGTGCTGTGGTGACCTGTTACACGGTCGCAGTACCGCTAATTCTACACAGTGGATATTACTATATGGCTACAATATCGTCACTTGTGCTGTGGTGACCTGTTACACGGTCGCAGTACCGCTAATTCTACACAGTGGATATTACTATATGGCTACAATATCGTCACTTGTGCTGTGGTGACCTGTTACACGGTCGCAGTACCGCTAATTCTACACAATGGATATTACTATATGGCTACAATATCGTCACTTGTGCTGTGGTGACCTGTTACACGGTCGCAGTACCACTAATTCTACACAGTGGATATTACTATATGGCTACAATATCGTCACTTGTGCTGTGGTGACCTGTTACACCGGTCGCAGTACCGCTAATTCTACACAATGGATATTACTATATGGCTACAATATCGTCACTTGTGCTGTGGTGACCTGTTACACGGTCGCAGTACCGCTAATTCTACACAGTGGATATTACTATATGGCTACAATATCGTCACTTGTGCTGTGGTGAACTGTTACACGGTCGCAGTACCGCTAATTCTACACAGTGGATATTACTATATGGCTACAATATCGTCACTTGTGCTGTGGTGACCTGTTACACGGTCGCAGTACCGCTAATTGTACACAGTGGATATTACTATATGGCTACAATATCGTCACTTGTGCTGTGGTGACCTGTTACACGGTCGCAGTACCGCTAATTCTACACAGTGGATATTACTATATGGCTACAATATCGTCACTTGTGCTGTGGTGACCTGTTACACGGTCGCAGTACCGCTAATTCTACACAGTGGATATTACTATATGGCTACAATATCGTCACTTGTGCTGTGGTGACCTGTTACACGGTCGCAGTACCGCTAATTCTACACAGTGGATATTACTATATGGCTACAATATCGTCACTTGTGCTGTGGTGACCTGTTACACGGTCGCAGTACCGCTAATTCTACACAGTGGATATTACTATATGGCTACAATATCGTCACTTGTGCTGTGGTGACCTGTTACACGGTCGCAGTACCGCTAATTCTACACAGTGGATATTACTATATGGCTACAATATCGTCGCTTGTGCTGTGGTGACCTGTTACACGGTCGCAGTACCGCTAATTCTACACAATGGATATTACTATATGGCTACAATATCGTCACTTGTGCTGTGGTGACCTGTTACACGGTCGCAGTACCGCTAATTCTACACAGTGGATATTACTATATGGCTACAATATCGTCGCTTGTGCTGTGGTGACCTGTTACACGGTCGCAGTACCGCTAATTCTACACAATGGATATTACTATATGGCTACAATATCGTCACTTGTGCTGTGGTGACCTGTTACACGGTCGCAGTACCGCTAATTCTACACAGTGGATATTACTATATGGCTACAATATCGTCACTTGTGCTGTGGTGAACTGTTACACGGTCGCAGTACCGCTAATTCTACACAATGGATATTACTATATGGCTACAATATCGTCACTTGTGCTGTGGTGACCTGTTACACGGTCGCAGTACCGCTAATTCTACACAATGGATATTACTATATGGCTACAATATCGTCACTTGTGCTGTGGTGACCTGTTACACGGTCGCAGTACCACTAATTCTACACAGTGGATATAACTATATGGCTACAATATCGTCACTTGTGCTGTGGTGACCTGTTACACGGTCGCAGTACCGCTAATTCTACACAATGGATATTACTATATGGCTACAATATCGTCACTTGTGCTGTGGTGACCTGTTACACGGTCGCAGTACCACTAATTCTACACAGTGGATATTACTATATGGCTACAATATCGTCACTTGTGCTGTGGTGACCTGTTACACGGTCGCAGTACCGCTAATTCTACACAGTGGATATTACTATATGGCTACAATATCGTCACTTGTGCTGTGGTGACCTGTTACACGGTCGCAGTACCGCTAATTCTACACAGTGGATATTACTATATGGCTACAATATCGTCACTTGTGTTGTGGTGACCTGTTACACGGTCGCAGTACCGCTAATTCTACACAGTGGATATTACTATATGGCTACAATATCGTCACTTGTGCTGTGGTGACCTGTTACACGGTCGCAGTACCGCTAATTCTACACAGTGGATATTACTATATGGCTACAATATCATCACTTGTGCTGTGGTGACCTGTTACACGGTCGCAGTACCGCTAATTCTACACAATGGATATTACTATATGGCTACAATATCGTCACTTGTGTTGTGGTGACCTGTTACACGGTCGCAGTACCGCTAATTCTACACAGTGGATATTACTATATGGCTACAATATCGTCACTTGTGCTGTGGTGACCTGTTACACGGTCGCAGTACCGCTAATTCTACACAGTGGATATTACTATATGGCTACAATATCGTCACTTGTGCTGTGGTGACCTGTTACACGGTCGCAGTACCGCTAATTCTACACAGTGGATATTACTATATGGCTACAATATCGTCACTTGTGCTGTGGTGACCTGTTACACGGTCGCAGTACCGCTAATTCTACACAGTGGATATTACTATATGGCTACAATATCGTCACTTGTGTTGTGGTGACCTGTTACACGGTCGCAGTACCGCTAATTCTACACAGTGGATATTACTATATGGCTACAATATCGTCACTTGTGCTGTGGTGAACTGTTACACGGTCGCAGTACCGCTAATTCTACACAGTGGATATTACTATATGGCTACAATATCGTCACTTGTGCTGTGGTGACCTGTTACACGGTCGCAGTACCGCTAATTCTACACAATGGATATTACTATATGGCTACAATATCGTCACTTGTGCTGTGGTGACCTGTTACACGGTCGCAGTACCGCTAATTCTACACAGTGGATATTACTATATGGCTACAATATCGTCACTTGTGCTGTGGTGACCTGTTACACGGTCGCAGTACCGCTAATTCTACACAGTGGATATTACTATATGGCTACAATATCGTCACTTGTGCTGTGGTGACCTGTTACACGGTCGCAGTACCGAGATCATATATGAAACCCAGATTGTCTAATTCTATTGGAATTAGATTTGCTGATTTATGAGCAAGCGATTTGATTAGTGCTTCAGTCTATGGATTATTTGCCGACTATTGTTACTTTTACTTTTGTTTTATTGTAAATACTGGAAAGTATAAATGCCAGGGCCCAGCACTTTTTCCTTTTTATGCATTATAATAAATTGTACCAATTTTTGATCTATCCAAGTTTTCTCCATTTTTTCCTTTCTTCTCTTTTTCTTTTCTCTCATTTCACTACTCCTATACAACATTTAATTACAATCACTACACCTATACACCATGTAATTACAATCACTACTCCTATACACCATGTAATTACAATCACTACACCTATACACCATGTAATTACAATCACTACTCCTATACACCATGTAATTACAATCACTACTCCTATACACCATGTAATTACAATCACTACTCCTATACACCATGTAATTACAATTACTACACCTATACACCATGTAATTACAATCACTACACCTATACACCATGTAATTACAATCACTACTCCTATACACCATGTAATTACAATCACTACTCCTATACACCATGTAATTACAATCACTACTCCTATACACCATGTAATTACAATCACTACTCCTATACACCATTTAATTACAATCACTACTCCTATACACCATGTAATTACAATCACTACTCCTATACACCATTTAATTACAATCACTACACCTATACACCATGTAATTACAATCACTACTCCTATACACCATGTAATTACAATCACTACTCCTATACACCATTTAATTACAATCACTACTCCTATACACCATGTAATTACAATCACTACACCTATACACCATGTAATTACAATCACTACACCTATACACCATGTAATTACAATCACTACTCCTATACACCATGTAATTACAATCACTACTCCTATACACCATGTAATTACAATCACTACACCTATACACCATGTAATTACAATCACTACACCTATACACCATTTAATTACAATCACTACACCTATACACCATTTAATTACAATCACTACACCTATACACCATGTAATTACAATCACTACACCTATACACCATGTAATTACAATCACTACTCCTATACACCATGTAATTACAATCACTACACCTATACACCATGTAATTACAATCACTACACCTATACACCATGTAATTACAATCACTACTCCTATACACCATGTAATTACAATCACTACACCTATACACCATGTAATTACAATCACTACACCTATACACCATGTAATTACAATCACTACTCCTATACACCATGTAATTACAATCACTACTCCTATACACCATGTAATTACAATCACTACACCTATACACCATGTAATTACAATCACTACACCTATACACCATGTAATTACAATCACTACTCCTATACACCATGTAATTACAATCACTACTCCTATACACCATGTAATTACAATCACTACTCCTATACACCATGTAATTACAATCACTACTCCTATACACCATGTAATTACAATCACTACTCCTATACACCATGTTATTACAATCACTACACCTATACACCATGTAATTACAATCACCACTCCTATACACCATGTAATTACAATCACTACTCCTATACACCATGTAATTACAATCACTACACCTATACACCATGTAATTACAATCACTACACCTATACACCATGTAATTACAATCACTACTCCTATACACCATGTAATTACAATCACTACTCCTATACACCATGTAATTACAATCACTACACCTATACACCATGTAATTACAATCACTACACCTATACACCATGTAATTACAATCACTACACCTATACACCATGTAATTACAATCACTACACCTATACACCATGTAATTACAATCACTACACCTATACACCATTTAATTACAATCACTACACCTATACACAATGTAATTACAATCACTACACCTATACACCATTTAATTACAATCACTACACCTATACACCATGTAATTACAATCACTACTCCTATACACCATTTAATTACAATCACTACTCCTATACACCATGTAATTACAATCACTACTCCTATACACCATGTTATTACAATCACTACACCTATACACCATGTAATTACAATCACTACACCTATACACCATTTAATTACAATCACTACACCTATACACAATGTAATTACAATCACTACACCTATACACCATTTAATTACAATCACTACACCTATACACCATGTAATTACAATCACTACTCCTATACACCATTTAATTACAATCACTACTCCTATACACCATTTAATTACAATCACTACACCTATACACAATGTAATTACAATCACTACACCTATACACCATTTAATTACAATCACTACACCTATACACCATGTAATTACAATCACTACTCCTATACACCATTTAATTACAATCACTACTCCTATACACCATTTAATTACAATCACTACACCTATACACCATGTAATTACAATCACTACTCCTATACACCATGTAATTACAATCACTACACCTATACACCATTTAATTACAATCACTACTCCTATACACCATGTAATTACAATCACTACACCTATACACCATTTAATTACAATCACTACACCTATACACCATGTAATTACAATCACTACACCTATACACCATGTAATTACAATCACTACACCTATACACCATTTAATTACAATCACTACACCTATACACCATGTAATTACAATCACTACACCTATACACCATTTAATTACAATCACTACTCCTATACACCATGTAATTACAATCACTACTCCTATACACCATGTAATTACAATCACTACACCTATACACCATTTAATTACAATCACTACTCCTATACACCATGTAATTACAATCACTACTCCTATACACCATGTAATTACAATTACTACACCTATACACCATTTAATTACAATCACTACACCTATACACCATGTAATTACAATCACTACTCCTATACACCATGTAATTACAATCACTACACCTATACACCATGTAATTACAATCACTACACCTATACACCATTTAATTACAATCACTACACCTATACACCATGTAATTACAATCACTACACCTATACACCATTTAATTACAATCACTACTCCTATACACCATGTAATTACAATCACTACTCCTATACACCATGTAATTACAATCACTACACCTATACACCATTTAATTACAATCACTACACCTATACACCATGTAATTACAATCACTACTCCTATACACCATGTAATTACAATCACTACTCCTATACACCATGTAATTACAATCACTACACCTATACACCATTTAATTACAATCACTACTCCTATACACCATGTAATTACAATTACTACACCTATACACCATTTAATTACAATCACTACACCTATACACCATGTAATTACAATCACTACTCCTATACACCATTTAATTACAATCACTACACCTATACACCATGTAATTACAATCACTACACCTATACACTATTTAATTACAATCACTACTCCTATACACCATGTAATTACAATCACTACTCCTATACACCATGTAATTACAATCACTACACCTATACACCATTTAATTACAATCACTACACCTATACACCATGTAATTACAATCACTACTCCTATACACCATGTAATTACAATCACTACTCCTATACACCATGTAATTACAATCACTACTCCTATACACCATGTAATTACAATCACTACACCTATACACCATGCAATTACAATCACTACACCTATACACCATGTAATTACAATCACTACACCTATACACCATTTAATTACAATCACTACTCCTATACACCATGTAATTACAATCACTACTCCTATACACCATGTAATTACAATTACTACACCTATACACCATTTAATTACAATCACTACACCTATACACCATGTAATTACAATCACTACTCCTATACACCATGTAATTACAATCACTACACCTATACACCATGTAATTACAATCACTACTCCTATACACCATGTAATTACAATCACTACTCCTATACACCATGTAATTACAATCACTACACCTATACACCATGTAATTACAATCACTACTCCTATACACCATGTAATTACAATCACTACTCCTATACACCATGTAATTACAATCACTACACCTATACACCATGTAATTACAATCACTACTCCTATACACCATGTAATTACAATCACTACTCCTATACACCATGTAATTACAATCACTACTCCTATACACCATGTAATTACAATCACTACACCTATACACCATGTAATTACAATCACTACTCCTATACACCATGTAATTACAATCACTACTCCTATACACCATGTAATTACAATCACTACACCTATACACCATGTAATTACAATCACTACTCCTATACACCATGTAATTACAATCACTACTCCTATACACCATGTAATTACAATCACTACTCCTATACACCATGTAATTACAATCACTACACCTATACACCATGTAATTACAATCACTACTCCTATACACCATGTAATTACAATCACTACTCCTACACACCATGTAATTACAATCACTACTCCTACACACCATGTAATTACAATCACTACTCCTATACACCATGTAATTACAATCACTACTCCTATACACCATGTAATTACAATCACTACACCTATACACCATGTAATTACAATCACTACACCTATACACCATTTAATTACAATCACTACACCTATACACCATGTAATTACAATCACTACACCTATACACCATTTAATTACAATCACTACTCCTATACACCATGTAATTACAATCACTACTCCTATACACCATGTAATTACAATTACTACACCTATACACCATTTAATTACAATCACTACACCTATACACCATGTAATTACAATCACTACTCCTATACACCATGTAATTACAATTAATACACCTATACACCATTTAATTACAATCATTACACCTATACACCATGTAATTACAATCACTACACCTATACACCATTTAATTACAATCACTACACCTATACACCATGTAATTACAATCACTACACCTATACACCATTTAATTACAATCACTACTCCTATACACCATGTAATTACAATCACTACTCCTATACACCATGTAATTACAATCACTACACCTATACACCATTTAATTACAATCACTACACCTATACACCATGTAATTACAATCACTACTCCTATACACCATGTAATTACAATCACTACTCCTATACACCATTTTATTACAATCACTACTCCTATACACCATTTAATTACAATCACTACTCCTATACACCATGTAATTACAATCACTACTCCTATACACCATGTAATTACAATCACTACTCCTATACACCATGTAATTACAATCACTACTCCTATACACCATGTAATTACAATCACTACTCCTATACACCATGTAATTACAATCACTACACCTATACACCATGTAATTACAATCACTACTCCTATACACCATGTAATTACAATCACTACTCCTATACACCATGTAATTACAATCACTACTCCTATACACCATGTAATTACAATCACTACTCCTATACACCATGTAATTACAATCACTACTCCTATACACCATGTAATTACAATCACTACTCCTATACACCATGTAATTACAATCACTACACCTATACACCATGTAATTACAATCACTACTCCTATACACCATGTAATTACAATCACTACTCCTATACACTATGTAATTACAATCACTACTCCTATACACCATGTAATTACAATCACTACACCTATACACCATGTAATTACAATCACTACTCCTATACACCATGTAATTACAATCACTACTCCTATACACCATGTAATTACAATCACTACTCCTATACACCATGTAATTACAATCACTATACCAATACACCATTTAATTACAATCACTACTCCTATACACCATGTAATTACAATCACTATTCCTATGCACCATGTAATTACAATCACTATACCTATACACCATTTAATTACAATCATTACTCCTATACACCATGTAATTAGAATCATTACTCCTATACACCATTTAATTACAATCACTACTCCTATACACCATGTAATTACAATCACTACTCCTATACACCATGTAATTACAATCACTACTCCTATACACCATGTAATTACAATCACTACTCCTATACACCATTTAATTACAATCACTACTCCTATACACCATGTAATTACAATCACTACTCCTATACACCATGTAATTACAATCACTACTCCTATACACCATGTAATTACAATCACTACACCTATACACCATGTAATTACAATCACTACACCTATACACCATGTAATTACAATCACTACACCTATACACCATGTAATTACAATCACTACTCCTATACACCATGTAATTACAATCACTACATCTATACACCATGTAATTACAATCACTACTCCTATACACCATTTAATTACAATCACTACTCCTATACACCATGTAATTACAATCACTACACCTATACACCATGTAATTACAATCACTACACCTATACACCATGTAATTACAATCACTACACCTATACACCATGTAATTACAATCACTACACCTATACACCATGTAATTACAATCACTACACCTATACACCATGTAATTACAATCACTACTCCTATACACCATGTAATTACAATCACTACTCCTATACACCATGTAATTACAATCACTATACCTATACACCATTTAATTACAATCACTACTCCTATACACCATGTAATTACAATCACTACTCCTATACACCATGTAATTACAATCACTACTCCTATACACCATGTAATTACAATCACTATACCTATACACCATGTAATTACAATCACTACTCCTATACACCATGTAATTACAATCACTACACCTATACACCATGTAATTACAATCACTACTCCTATACACCATGTAATTACAATCACTACTCCTATACACCATGTAATTACAATCACTACACCTATACACCATGTAATTACAATCACTACACCTATACACCATGTAATTACAATCACTACTCCTATACACCATGTAATTACAATCACTATACCTATACACCATTTAATTACAATCATTACTCCTATACACCATGTAATTACAATCACTACACCTATACACCATGTAATTACAATCACTACACCTATACACCATGTAATTACAATCACTACACCTATACACCATGTAATTACAATCACTACACCTATACACCATGTAATTACAATCACTACACCTATACACCATGTAATTACAATCACTACACCTATACACCATGTAATTACAATCACTACTCCTATACACCATTTAATTACAATCATTACTCCTATACACCATGTAATTACAATCACTACACCTATACACCATGTAATTACAATCACTACTCCTATACACCATGTAATTACAATCACTACTCCTATACACCATGTAATTACAATCACTACTCCTATACACCATGTAATTACAATCACTACACCTATACACCATGTAATTACAATCACTACACCTATACACCATGTAATTACAATCACTACTCCTATACACCATGTAATTACAATCACTACACCTATACACCATGTAATTACAATCACTATACCTATACACCATGTAATTACAATCACTACTCCTATACACCATGTAATTACAATCACTACTCCTATACACCATGTAATTACAATCACTACTCCTATACACCATGTAATTACAATCACTACACCTATACACCATGTAATTACAATCACTACACCTATACACCATGTAATTACAATCACTACACCTACTACACCTATACACCATGTAATTACAATCACTACACCTATACACCTGTAATTACAATCACTACACCTATACACATGTAATTACAATCACTACACCTATACACCATGTAATTACAATCACTACTCCTATAACACCAAGTAATTACAATCACTACTCCTATACACCATGTAATTACAATCACTACTCCTATACACCATGTAATTACAATCACTACACCTATACACCATGTAATTACAATCACTACTCCTATACACCATGTAATTACAATCACTACTCCTATACACCATGTTAAATCTACAATCACTACACCTATACACCATGTAATTACAATCACTACACCTATACACCATGTAATTACAATCACTACACCTATACACCATGTAATTACAATCACTACTCCTATACACCATTTAATTACAATCACTACCCTATACACCATTTAATTACAATCACTACTCCTATACACCATTTAATTACAATCACTACTCCTATACACCATGTAATTACCATCACTACACCTATACACCATTGTAATTAACAATCACTACTCCTATACACCATGTAATTACAATCACTACACCTATACACCATGTAATTACAATCACTACTCCTATACACCATGTAATTACAATCACTACACCTATACACCATGTTAATTACAATCACTACACCTATACACCATGTAATTACAATCACTACTTTTCACATGTTTCATTGCTACACCTTTTACCTTGGACTCTACTTACTACTCATATACACCATTTAATTACAATGACTACACCTATACACCATGTAATTTCAATCACTACTCCTATACACCATGTAATTACAATCACTACTCTTACACCATGTAATTACAATGACTACCACCTATACACCATGTAATTACAATCACTACTCCTATACACCATGTAATTACAATCACTACTCCTATACACCATGTAATTACATCACTACACCTATACACATGTAATTACAATCACTACACCTATACACCATGTAATTACAATCACTACACCTATACACCCATGTAATTACAATCACTACTCCTATACACCATGTAATTACAATGACTACACCTATACACCATGTAATTACAATCACTACTCCTATACACCATGTAATTACAATCACTACTCCTATACACCATGTAATTACAATGACTACACCTATACACCATGTAATTACAATCACTACTCCTATACACCATGTAATTACAATGACTACACCTATACACCATGTAATTACAATCACTACACCTATACACCATGTAATTACAATCACTACTCCTATACACCATGTAATTACAATGACTACACCTATACACCATGTAATTACAATCACTACACTATACACCAGGTAATTACAATCACTACTCCTATACACCATGTAATTACAATCACTACTCCTATACAACCATGTAATTTACAATCACTACACCTATACACCATGTATTACAATCCACTACACCTATACACCATGTAATTACAATCACTACTCCTATACACCATGTAATTACAATCACTACTCCTATACACCATGTAATTACAATCACTACTCCTATACACCATGTTAATTACAATCACTACTCCTATACACCATGTAATTACAATCACTACTCCTATACACCATGTAATTACAATCACTACACCTATACACCATGTAATTACAATCACTACTCCTATACACCATGTAATTACAATCACTACTCCTATACACCATGTAATTACAATCCACTACTCCTATACACCATGTAATTACAATCACTACACCTATACACCATGTAATTACAATCACTACTCCTATACACCATGTAATTACAATCACTACTCCTATACACCATGTAATTACAATCACTACAATCCTATACACCATGTAATTACAATCACTACTCCTATACACCATGTAATTACAATCACTACACCTGCAAACTGATAATAACTTATTTACACTACATCCCCAACAACTCATCAGATCAAATCCATCTACATTACACCACCACCAATCTTCTCTAACTTACAACTTCCATAACTACATTCATACACGTGCACCATCTTTTTTTCTTGAGAACCAGTCACTTTATCTTTTCTATTTGATACAAAATAAATCCTGATTTTCCTGGGCTGACTATATTCATCTCTCTCCTGTATGTACAGGTGGCCTTATTACCAGCCGCCCAACAAATGTATTACTCAGGTCACAAAGTCTCCATTATGATGCCCCAAACCTCTGGATTCAAACTCTCATCAGAGGTTCCTTCCCGCCCCTCAGTGCAGACTGACCCTCACCTAGCTTTAAAGCCCAGTGGTGATCTGACTCCAGCACCTATGCTGATCTGGGATAGTCTGAAAACCTGGAGGGGCCTGGAAAGGGGATGAAAGGTCCCACTACAAACCTGCCATAACAGGTATTACCAAATTCCCTAGCAAACTAAGTCTCTCCAGGGATTTACTATTTCCTAGATTAGCATTTTATATGGTTTTCTTTATCAACTGGGATCCAAGTGTGAATGACCCATCACAACCATCACCCCAGAAGATCAGGACACATGGGATGGAGGGGACTGCCATGGGCAATACTGCTCCTTCATCAGGTCCATCCTTCTGTGGGTCTTGTGTCTTCTCATGATGCCATCTTTCCTGTCCTTGTTTCCTTCACCTCTGGTCAGTTGATACTCCTCATTATACATCCAGAGAGTTTTGGGTGATTTGTGCTGATAATAATGATGGTGGGACTCTGGGACAACATGGCTCTGCTGTAGGAGGTCAGGTCTCCCCATTAGATGTTGTGATGGATTCAGCAGATGCGGCTCCTGCAGTTGTCTCCAGCCCCCCTGCTCCTGCGGTCGTCTCCAACCCTCCGGCTCCCTGCCATGGTCTCCACCCTCCGGCTCCTGCCATGGTCTCCACCCTCCGCTCCTGCCATGGTCTCCACCCTCCGGCTCCTGCCATGGTCTCCACCCTCCTGCTCCTGCCATGGTCTCCACCCTCCTGCTCCTGCCATGGTCTCACCCTCCGGCTCCTGCCATGGTCTCCACCCTCCGGCTCCTGCCATGGTCTCCACCCTCCGGCTCCTGCCATGGTCTCCACCCTCCGGCTCCTGCCATGGTCTCCACCCTCCGGCTCCTGCCATGGTCTCCACCCTCCGGCTCCTGCCATGGTCTCCACCCTCCGGCTCCTGCCATGGTCTCCACCCTCCGGCTCCTGCCATGGTCTCCACCCTCCGGCTCCTGCCATGGTCTCCACCCTCCGGCTCCTGCCATGGTCTCCACCCTCCGGCTCCTGCCATGGTCTCCACCCTCCGGCTCCTGCCCATGGTCTCCACCCTCCGGCTCCTGCCATGGTCTCACACCCTCCGGCTCCTGCCATGGTCTCCACCCTCCGGCTCCTGCCATGGTCTCCACCCTCCGGCTCCTGCCATGGTCTCCACCCTCCGGCTCCTCAGGCTTTATGATTTGAATTCTCACAATTTCCTGTTGACTTACACTGCCCCGTGGCCTCGTACACGTTCTGGAGGAATGAGGATAAACCAGTACAGGACGGGCACACGGCGCACACTCTTCCTGGTGATCTCTTATACCAAAACAACCTGCCGGGAATATGTGATGGGGGCACAAAGACCATTGGATGATATAAGAGAAATCTCAGGGGCTGCAGATGGATTGTGGAAATGTCAGCGGGTGAAGATCAGTTCTGGGGGCTGCGGGTGGAGGCGGAATTCACACTGAACAGATTTGTTGGATATATTTCTGCACCGGCCTTATTCCTTTATATGGGGATGTGAGATGAATGGACATAATCTTCAGGGCTTTATCTTCTGGAACCACACCGTACAGAGGACCGTACAGAGATCCACACCATCCAGAGGATCCACACTATACAGAAGATCCACACTATACAGAGGATCCCAGAAATCATCCCAATGTCCCTGAGTAGAGGACAGTCTGGACCCTGTTTACACACAGCAGCCTTTAGGGCACTGCAAGACGTACAAGAAGGACCTGGAGAAGAAAGATGATGGGACCAGAACCGGCAGAAAGAACACTGAAAGACACCCTGGACTGTGGGGGCCAAGGTGAAGATCGGTGGGGCCAAGCTGAAGATCGTGGGGCCAAGGTGAAGATCGGTGGGGCCAAGGTGAGATCGGTGGGGCCACTACTCACTCCCCATTATTACAGACTGACCAGGAAATGTTTCATATGTGACACAAAATCATCAGGTTTGGTGACTGTTCACATGTTATGGCCCCTGGTTTTGACCTTGAGGACCATTAGTCTATTTCTAGTGCTCTAAAGCCTTTTGGAGATGGAAGAATCTCTTCTGACCTTGGAAGGACCTGAGTCCTCATCACCCCTGGGACATCTTCCCCTTCATGGACCCACTCGGACATTGTGTTAGGTAGAAAGTGACACCATGTATGGGATAGGCGACACATGTATGGGATAGGCGACACCATGTAATGGGATAGGCGACACCATGTATGGGATAGGCGACACCATGTATGGGATAGGCGACACCATGCTATGGGATAGGCGACACCACGTATGGGATAGGCGACACCACGTATGGGATAGGCGACACCACGTATGGGATAGGCGACACCACGTATGGGATAGGCGACACCATGTATGGGATAGGCGACACCACCGTATGGGATAGGCGACTACCACGTATGGGATAGGCGACACCACGTATGGGATAGGCGACACCACGTATGGGATAGGCGACACCACGTATGGGATAGGCGACACCACGTATGGGATAGGCGACACCACGTATGGGATAGGCGACACCACGTATGGATAGGCGACACCACGTATGGGATGGGCGACACCACGTATGGGATGGGCGACACCACGTATGGGATGGGCGACACCACGTATGGGATGGGCGACACCACGTATGGGATGGGCGACACCACGTATGGGATAGGCGACACCACGTATGGGTAGGCGACACACGTATGGGATAGGCGACACCACGTATGGGATAGGCGACACTACGTATGGGATAGGCGACACTACGTATGGGATAGGCGACACTACGTATGGGATAGGCGACACTACGTAGGGAATAGCGACACTACGTATGGGATAGGCGACACTACGTATGGGATAGGCGACACTACGTATGGGATAGGTGACCCTAGGCATGGGATAGGTGACCCTAGGCATGGGATAGGTGACCCTAGGCATGGGATAGGTGACACTAGGCATGGGATAGGTGACACTACGTATGGGATAGGTGACACTACGTATGGGATAGGTGACACTACGTATGGGATAGGTGACACTACGTAGGGATAGGTGACACTACGTATGGGATAGGTGACACTACGTATGGGATAGGTGACACTACGTATGGGATAGGTGACACTACGTATGGGATAGGTGACACTACGTATGGGATAGGTGACACTACGTATGGGATAGGTGACACTACGTATGGGATAGGTGACACTACGTATGGGATAGGTGACACTACGTATGGGATAGGTGACACTACGTATGGATAGGTGACACTACGTATGGGATAGGTGACACTACGTATGGGATAGGTGACACTACGTATGGGATAGGTGACACTACGTATGGGATAGGTGACCTACGTATGGGATAGGCGACACCATGTATGGGATAGGTGACACTACGTATGGATAGGTGCCCGATCTGTGAGTGTTCCCTCATCTTGTGGACCCGCAGGTGGTCTATGGATCGTTCTTCAAATAAGACGACATGTGACGCCCAACAGGAGCCTGAATAATAAGGGTTAAATAAAATATCCAGGCCAAGTCTGTAAAGGACCTTATACACCAGACTCCCCAACCAAAGGAGCAGTGTGTATGGGGGCTCCCAACTCCACCGGAAGATCTCAGGGCTGGACAACTGCCTGATCCTTAATAAGGAGGAGGGCAGAGGAGTCTGGAGGAGGAGGAGGGCAGAGGAGTCTGGAGGAGGAGAGGGCAGAGGAGTCTGGAGGAGGAGACGACAGAGGAGGCTGGAGGAGGAGGGCAGAGGAGTCTGGAGGAGGAGACGACAGAGGAGGCTGAGGAGGAGACGACAGAGTGGTCTGGAGGAGGAGAGGACAGAGGAGTCTGGAGGAGAGAGGACAGAGGAGTCTGGAGGAGGAGACGACAGAGGAGGCTGGAGGAGGACGACAGAGAGGCTGGAGGAGGAGACAGAGGAGTCTGGAGGAGGACGACAGAGGAGTCTGGAGGAGGACGACAGAGGAGTCTGGAGGAGGACGACAGAGGAGTCTGGAGGAGGACGACAGAGGAGTCTGGAGGAGGACGACAGAGGAGTCTGGAGGAGGACGACAGAGGAGGCTAGAAGAGGAGACGACAGAGTAGTCTGGAGGACGACGACAGAGGGGTCTGGAGGAGGAGAGGACAGAGTAGTCTGGAGGAGGACGACAGAGGAGTCTGGAGGAGGAGAGGACAGAGGAGTCTGGAGGAGGATGACATAGGAGTCTGGAGGAGGAGAGGACAGAGGAGTCTGGAGGAGGAGAGGACAGAGGAGTCTGGAGGAGGACGACAGAGGAGTCTGGAGGAGGACGACAGAGGAGTCTGGAGGAGGACGACAGAGGAGGCTAGAAGAGGAGACGACAGAGTAGTCTGGAGGAGGACGACAGAGGAGGCTCGAAGAGGAGACGACAGAGTAGTCTGGAGGAGGACGACAGAGGGGTCTGGAGGAGGAGAGGACAGAGTAGTCTGGAGGAGGACGACAGAGGAGTCTGGAGGAGGAGAGGACAGAGGAGTCTGGAGGAGGATGACATAGGAGTCTGGAGGAGGAGAGGACAGAGGAGTCTGGAGAAGGAGAGGACAGAGGAGTCTGGAGGAGGAGGAGGACAGAGGAGTCTGGAGGAGGAGAGGACAGAGGAGTCTGGAGGAGGAGAGGACAGAGGAGTCTGGAGGAGGATGACATAGGGAGTCTGGAGGAGGAAGGACAGAGGAGTCTGGAGGAGGAGGACAGAGAGTCTGGAGGAGGAGGACAGAGGAGTCTGGAGGAGGAGGACAGAGGAGTCTGGAGAGGAGGACAGAGGAGTCTGGAGGAGGAGGACAGAGGAGTCTGGAGGAGGAGAGGACAGAGGAGTCACAGGGCTTGTCCAGTAATGGTCAGTCCAGGGCAGAAGGACTTGCCAGATCCCCACCCGCCCCTTCATTTCGACCACTTCCTGGGCAAGAAATGCCGACTGAGCATCAACACTGTCCGGGGATTGTGGCAGAGGAGAGCGGATTTTGTTCTCGGTCCAGTCCTGACAAACCCTAAAACCTGCAGATACAATGACATAGAGGAGACTGGCTGAGAGGAGACCCTGCCAGCTGAGAGGAGACCCCGCTGGCTGAGAGGAGACCCTGCTGCCGATAGGAGACCCTGCCGACTGAGGGAAGACCGGGCTTGGAATAAACCCGGCTGGCTGAGAGGAGACCCCGCCGGCTGAGAGGATACCCCCCGGCTGAGAGGAGACCCCGCCGGCTGAGAGGAGACCCCGCCGGCTGAGAGGAGACCCCGCCGGCTGAGAGGAGACCCCGCCGGCTGAGAGAAGAACTGAAGGGGAGACCCGGCTGAGCCCTCAAAGCGTCGTACCTGCGTTCACACTGCGGAATCTCCGCTCACTGAATTCTGCGAGTGGAGATTCCGTCTGGCGGCCGCCGCTGAAAATACTTTGGTGTTAGGACCGTGCGGCACTGCGCCGTCACCATTGACTTCCACACAAAGAAAAAACACGCAGAACTATTTCAGAACAGAAAGTAATGGACTGTCACATGACAGGATGTCTGAGGTACCTGCCGTCTTATTGGTCATGTGATATGGAGGCGCCACATCAGCTGATAACAATGGACCCGCGGTTACGTGGGCAGCGCAGGTACTTTCTACTTGTGGAACTGTTCTGTGGTTTCTGCGCCAAAGATACTGAGGAGTAGAGGTCGTAATCAAATCGGGCCCCGGGACCTGACGTCCCCTCATAGGCCTCACAGAGCAGAGATGGCAGGTGGGGCCAGGTGAGGAGGAACCCCGTCCCCGGAGCGGTGGGGAGGAGAAGGAATCCGGGCCCCGGAGCGGTGAGGAGGAGGAGGAATCCGGGCCACGGAGCGGTGAGAAGAGGAGGAACCCCGTCCCCGGAGCGGTGAGGATGAGGAGGAATCCCGGCCCTGGAGCAGTGAGGACGAGGACTCCTCCAGACTCCTCCTCATTCAGACTCCTCTGTCCTCCTCCTCCAGACCCCTCTGTCCTCCTCCTCTTCCAGACTCCTCTGTCCTCCTCCTCCAGACTCCTCCTCCTCCAGACCCCTCTGTCCTCCTCCTCTCAGACTCCTCTGCCCTCTTCCTCCTCCACAACCCCTCTGTCCTCCTCCTCCTCCTCACCCCTCTGTCCCTCCTCCAGACTCCTCTGTCCTCCTCCAGACTCCTCGGTCCTCCTCCTCCTCCTCACCCTCTGGTCCTCCTCCAGACTTCTCTATCCGCTCCTCCAGACTCCTCTGTCCTCTCCTCCTCCAGACCCCTCTATCCCCCTCCTCCTCACCCCTCTTTCCTCCTCCAGAATCCTCTGTCCTCTCCTCCTCCAGACCCCCTCTGTCCTCCTCCTCCTCCTCCACCAGACCCCTCTGTGCTCCTCCTCCAAACTCCCTCTGTGCTCCTCCTCCTCCAGACCCCTCTGTCCTCTCCTCCTCCTCCAGACTCCTCTGTGCTCATCCTCCTCCAGACTCCTCTGTCCTCCTCCTCCTCCAGACCCCTCTGTCCTCCTCCTCCAGACTCCTCTGTCCTCCTCCTCCAGACTCCTCTGTCTCTCCTACTCCAGACCCCTCTGTCCTCCTCAGACTCCTCTGTCCTCCTCCTCCTCCAGACTCCTCTGTCCTCCTCCTCCTCCAGACTCCTCTGTCCTCCTCCTCCAGACTCCTCTGCCCTCTTCTCCTCCACACCCCTCTGTCCTCCTCCTCATCACCCCTCTGTCCTCCTCCAGACTCCTCTATCCAATCCTCCAGACTTCTCTGTCCTCTCCTCCTCCAGACCCCTCTGTCCCTCCTCCTCCAGACTCCTCTATCGCTCCTCCAGACTCTCTATCCGCTCCTCCTCCAGACTACTCACCCCTCTGTCCTCCTCCTCCTCCTCCTCCAGACCCCTCTGTGCTCCTCCTCCAAACTCCTCTGTGCTCCTCCTCCTCCAGACCCCTCTGTCCTCTCCTCCTCCTCCAGACTCCTCTGTGCTCATCCTCCTCCAGACTCCTCTGTCCTCCTCCTCCTCCAGACTCCTCTGTCCTCCTCCCTCCTCCAGACCCCTCTGTCCTCCTCCTCCAGACTCCTCTGTCCTCCTCCTCCAGACTCCTCTGTCCTCCTCCTCCTCCAGACCCCTCTGTCCTTCTCCTCCAGACTCCTCTGCCCTCTTCCTCCTCCACACCCCTCTGTCCTCCTCCAGACTCCTCACCCCTCTGTCCTCCTCCAGACTCTCTATCCGCTCCTCCAGACTCCTCTGTCCCTCTCCTACTCCAGACCCTCTGTCCCTCTCTCCTCCTCCAGACTCCTCTGTCCTCCTCTTCCTCCAGGACTCCTCTGTCCTCCTCCTCCTCCAGACTCCTCTGTCCTCCTCCTCCTCCAGACTCCTCTGTCCTCCTCCTCCTCCAGACTCCTCTGTCCTCCTCCTCCTCCAGATCCCTCTGTCCTCCTCCTCCAGACTCCTCTGCCCTCTTCACTCCTCCACACCCCTCTGTCCTCCTCCTCATCACCCCTCTGTCCTCCTCCAGACTCCTCTATCCACTCCTCCAGACTCCTCTGTCCTCTCCTCCTCCAGACCCCTCTGTCCTCCTCCTCCAGACTCCTCTATCCGCTCCTCCAGACTCCTCTATCCGCTCCTCCTCCAGACTACTCACCCCTCTGTCCTCCTCCTTCAGACTCCTCTGTCCTCCTCCTCCTCCAGACTCCTCTGTCCTCCTCCTTCAGACTCCTCTGTCCTCTGTCCTCCTCCAGACTCCTCTGTCCTCCTCCAGACTCCTCTGTCCTCCTCCAGACTCCTCTGTCTCCTCCAGACTCCTCTGTCCTCCTCTTCCTCCAGACTCCTCTGTCCTCCTCCAGACTCCTCTGTCCTCCTCCTCCTCCAGAACCCTCTGTCCTCCTCCTCCTCCAGACCCCTCTGTCCTCCTCTCCAGACTCCCTCTGCCCTCTTCCTCCTCCACACCCCTCTGTCCTCCTCCAGACTCCTCTATCCACTCCTCCAGACTCCTCTGTCCTTTCCTCCTCCAGACCTCTCTGTCCTCCTCCTCCAGACTCCTCTATCCGCTCCTCCAGACTCCTCTATCCGCTCCTCCTCCAGACTCCTCTGTCCTCTCCTCCAGACCCTCTGTCCTCCTCCTCCTCCAGACTCCTCTGTGCTCCTCCTCCTCCTCCAGACTCCTCTGTGCTCCTCCTCCTCCTCCAGACTCCTCTGTCCTCCTCCTCACTCCTCTCCTCCTCCTCCAGACTTCCTCTGTGCTCCTCCTCCTCTAGACTCCTCTGTCCTCCTCCAGACTCCTCTGTCCTCTCCTCCTCCAGACCCCTCTGCCCTATAGATCACTATGACAGATCCTATAGATCACTATGACAGATCCCTATAGATCACTATGACAGATCCCTATCGATCACTATGACAGATCCCTATCGATCACTATGACAGATCCCTATCGATCACTATGACAGATCCCTATCGATCACTATGACAGATCCCTATCGATCACTATGACAGATCCCTATCGATCTCTATGACAGATCCCTATCCGATCTCTATGACAGATCCCTATCGATCTCTATGACAGATCCCTATCGATCCCTATGACAGATCCCTATCGATCCCTATGACAGATCCCTATAGATCACTATGACAGATCCTATAGATCACTAGAATGTTGTCAGTTCAGGTCAGTAGATCCCTGTACATCCACCGTACAGACAGATCTATATTATTCTCATGTAAACCTCAGGTCACACTGGCTGAAAATGCTGCAGAAAATCCTCAGAGTAAAATCCTCATAATTTCCCTAGAATAGTGTATGGAATCTATAGATCCCGACGTGTGCAGAGATCCACTGTCCTGTGTGAACACGGCCTTAGAGCAGGTTAATAGGCCGTCCCCACCCCCGACCCTTCACACCATAGAGGAAGAACCAGACCGGAGAATCCAGTAGAACCAGATTGATCAGATGTCTGCAGCGCTCTGCACCGGACTACAAGTCCCAGCCAAGAACAGGCTCGCTGGGACCTCCGGCCTGCTGTGTATATACATATATACACACACACACGCTATTGCTCTCTGCTATCAGCCAGCTGCCTGTAGCATTGTTGTAATCTATAGGAATTAGTGATCCCCCCCCCCCCCCAATACAATTCTAACCATATCACAATCCATGTAATACAGCAAATAATCCAAGAGATGAGCGACGGCGGCCGGAGGAGCTACAGAACATCACAACAACAACAACAACAACACAGAACACACAGTATAACTGCTACAACAACAAGACGAGAACACACAGTATAACTGCTACAACAACAAGACGAGAACACACAGTATAACTGCTACAACAACAACAACACGAGAACACACAGTATAACTGCTACAACAACAAGACGAGAACACACAGTATAACTGCTACAACAACAACACGAGAACACACAGTATAACTGCTACAACAACAACACGAGAACACACAGTATAACGGCTACAACAACAACAACACGAGAACACACAGTATAACTGCTACAACAACAAGACGAGAACACACAGTATAACTGCTACAACAACAAGACGAGAACACACAGTATAACTGCTACAAACAACAAGACGAGAACACACAGTATAACTGCTACAACAACAAGACGAGAACACACAGTATAACTGTTACAACAACAACAACAACACGAGAACACACAGTATAACTGCTACAACAACAACACGAGAACACACAGTATAACTGCTACAACAACAACACGAGAACAACGAGAACACACAGTATAACTGCTACAACAACAACACGAGAACACACAGTATAACTGCTACAACAACACGAGAACACACAGTATAACTGCTACAACAACACGAGAACACACAGTATAACTGCTACAACAACAAGACGAGAACACACAGTATAACTGCTACAACAACAAGACGAGAACACACAGTATAACTGCTACAACAACAAGACGAGAACACACAGTATAACTGCTACAACAACAAGACGAGAACACACAGTATAACTGCTACAACAACACGAGAACACACAGTATAACTGCTACAACAACAAGACGAGAACACACAGTATAACTGCTACAACAACAAGACGAGAACACACAGTATAACTGCTACAACAAGACGAGAACACACAGTATAACTGCTACAACAACAACACGAGAACACACAGTATAACTGCTACAACAAGACGAGAACACACAGTATAACTGCTACAACAACAAAAACAACACGAGAACACACAGTATAACTGCTACAACAACAACAACAACAACACGAGAACACACAGTATAACTGCTACAACAACAAGACAAGAACACACAGTATAACTGCTACAACAACAAGACGAGAACACACAGTATAACTGCTACAACAACAACACGAGAACACACAGTATAACTGCTACAACAACAACAACAACAACACGAGAACACACAGTATAACTGCTACAACAACAAGACGAGAACACACAATATAACTGCTACAACAACAAGACAAGAACACACAGTATAACTGCTACAACAACAAGACGAGAACACACAGTATAACTGCTACAACAACAACACGAGAACACACAGTATAACGGCTACAACAACAACACAAGAACACACAGTATAACTGCTACAACAACAAGACGAGAACACACAGTATAACTGCTACAACAACAAGACGAGAACACACAGTATAACTGCTACAACAACAACACGAGAACACACAGTATAACGGCTACAACAACAACACAAGAACACACAGTATAACTGCTACAACAACAAGACGAGAACACACAGTATAACTGCTACAACAACAACACGAGAACACACAGTATAACTGCTACAACAACAAGACGAGAACACACAGTATAACTGCTACAACAACAAGACGAGAACACACAGCATAACTGTTACAACAACAACAACAACACGAGAACACACAGTATAACTGCTACAACAACAAAGACGAGAACACACAGTATAACTGCTACAAAAACAAGACGAGAACACACAGTATAACTGCTACAACAACAACACGAGAACACACCGTATAACTGCTACAACAACAACAACACGAGAACACACAGTATAACTGCTACAACAACAAGACGAGAACACACAGTATAACTGCTACAACAACAAGACGAGAACACACAGTATAACTGCTACAACAAGACGAGAACACACAGTATAACTGCTACAACAACAAGACGAGAACACACAGTATAACTGCTACAACAACAACACGAGAACACACAGTATAACTGCGACATCAACAACACGAGAACACACAGTATAACTGCTACAACAACAACACTAAAACACACAGTATAACTGCTACAACAACAACACAAGAACACACAGCATAACTGCTACAACAACAACACGAGAACACACAGTATAACTGCTACAACAACAAGACGAGAACACACAGTATAACTGCTACAACAACAAAAACAACACGAGAACACACAGTATAACTGCTACAACAACAAGACGAGAACACACAGTATAACGGCTACAACAACAAGACGAGAACACACAGTATAACGGCTACAACAACAACACGAGAACACACAGTATAACTACTACAACAACAACACGAGAACACACAGTATAACTGCTACAACAACAACACGAGAACACACAGTATAACGGCTACAACAACAACACGAGAACACACAGTATAACTGCTACAACAACAACAACACGAGAACAGACAGTATAACTGTTACAACAACAACACGAGAACACACAGTATAACTGCTACAACAACAACAACAACAACACGAGAACACACAGTATAACTACTACAACAACAACACGAGAACACCACAAGAACACGAGAACACCACAAGAACACACAGCATAACTGCTACAACAACAACACGAGAACACACAGTATAACTGTTACAACAACACTAGAACAGACAGTATAACTGTTACAACAACAACAACACGAGAACACACAGTATAACTGCTACAACAACAACAACACAAGAACATACAGCATAACTGCTACAACAACAAGACGAGAACACACAGTATAACTGCTACAACAACAAGACGAGAACACACAGTATAACTGCTACAACAACAACACGAGAACACACAGTATAACTGTTACATCAACAACACGAGAACACACAGTATAACTGCTACAACAACAACACGAGAACAGACAGTATAACTGTAACAACAACAACAACGAGAACACACAGTATAACTGCTACAACAACACGAGAACACACAGTATAACTGCTACAACAACAACACGAGAACAGACAGTATAACTGTTACAACAACAACACGAGAACACACAGTATAACTGCTACAACAACAACAACAACACGAGAACACACAGCATAACTGCTACAACAACAACAACACGAGAACAACACAAGAACACGAGAACACCACGAGAACACACAGCATAACTGCTACAACAACAACAACACCACAAGAACACACAGCATAACTGCTACAACAACAACACGAGAACACACAGTATAACTGCTACAACAACAAGACGAGAACACACAGTATAACTGTTACAACAACAAGACGAGAACACACAGTATAACTGCTACAACAACAAAAACAACACGAGAACACACAGTATAACTGCTACAACAACAAGACGAGAACACACAGTATAACGGCTACAACAACAAGACGAGAACACACAGTATAACGGCTACAACAACAAAAACAAAACGAGAACACACAGTATAACTGCTACAACAACAACAACACAAGAACACACAGCATAACTGCTACAACAACAAGACGAGAACACACAGTATAACTGCTACAACAACAACACGAGAACACACAGTATAACTGCTACAACAACAAGACGAGAACACACAGTATAACTGTTACATCAACAACACGAGAACACACAGTATAACTGCTACAACAACAACAACACGAGAACAGACAGTATAACTGTTACAACAACAACACGAGAACACACAGTATAACTGCTACAACAACAACAACAACACGAGAACACACAGTATAACTACTACAACAACAACAACACGAGAACAACACAAGAACACGAGAACACCACAAGAACACACAGCATAACTGCTACAACAACACGAGAACACACAGTATAACTGCTACAACAACACGAGAACACACAGTATAACTGCTACAACAACACGAGAACACACAGTATAACTGCTACAACAACACGAGAACACACAGTATAACTGCTACAACAACACGAGAACACACAGTATAACTACTACAACAACAACACGAGAACACACAGTATAACTGCTACAACAACAACACGAGAACACACAGTATAACTGCTACAACAACAACAACAACACGAGAACACACAGCATAACTGCTACAACAACAACACGAGAACACACAGTATAACTGCTACAACAACAACACGAGAACACACAGTATAACTGCTACAACAACAACACGAGAACACACAGTATAACTGCTACAACAACAACACGAGAACACACAGTATAACTGCTACAACAACAACACGAGAACACACAGTATAACTGCTACAACAACAACAACACGAGAACACACAGTATAACTGCTACAACAACAACAACACGGGAACACACAGTATAACTGCTACAACAACAACACGAGAACACACAGCATAACTGCTACAACAACAACAACGAGAACACACAGTATAACTGCTACAACAACAACAACACGAGAACACACAGTATAACTGCTACAACAACAACAACACGAGAACACACAGTATAACTGCTACAACAACAACACGAGAACACACAGTATAACTGCTACAACAACAACAACAACACGAGAACACACAGCATAACTGCTACAACAACAACAACACGAGAACACACAGTATAACTGCTACAACAACAACACGAGAACACACAGTATAACTGCTACAACAACAACACGAGAACACACAGTATAACTACTACAACAACAACACGAGAACACACAGTATAACTGCTACAACAACACGAGAACACACAGTATAACAAAAACAACAACAACACGAGAACACACAGTATAACTGCTACAACAACAACAACACGAGAACACACAGTATAACTGCTACAACAACAAGACGAGAACACACAAGATAACTGCTACAACAACAACACGAGAACACACAGTATAACTGCTACAACAACAACAACACGAGAACACACAGTATAACTGCTACAACAACAACACGAGAACAAACAGTATAACTGCTACAACAACAACACGAGAACACACAGTATAACTGCTACAACAACAACACGAGAACACACAGTATAACTGCTACAACAACACGAGAACACACAGTATAACTGCTACAACAACAACACGAGAACACACAGTATAACTGCTACAACAACAACACGAGAACACACAGTATAACTGTTACAACAACAACAACACGAGAACACACAGTATAACTGCTACAACAACAACACGAGAACACACAGTATAACTGCTACAACAACAACAACAACACGAGAACACACAGTATAACGGCTACAACAACAACACGAGAACACACAGTATAACTGCTACAAAAACAACACGAGAACACACAGTATAACTGCTACAACAACAACACGAGAACACACAGTATAACTGCGACATCAACAACACGAGAACACACAGTATAACTGCTACAACAACAACACGAGAACACACAGTATAACTGCTACAACAAAAACAACACGAGAACACACAGTATAACTGCTACAACAACAACAACACGAGAACACACAGTATAACTGCTACAACAACAAAAACAACACGGGAACACACAGTATAACTGCTACAACAACAACACGAGAACACACAGTATAACTGCTACAACAACAACACGAGAACACACAGTATAACTGCTACAACAACACGAGAACACACAGTATAACTGCTACAACAACAACACGAGAACACACAGTATAACTGCTACAACAGCACTAGAACACACAGTATAACTGCTACAACAACACTAGAACACACAGTATAACTGCTACAACAACAACACAAGAACACACAGTATAACTGCTACATCAACAACACAAGAACACACAGTATAACTGCTACAACAACAACACGAGAACACACAGTATAACTGCTACAACAACAACACGAGAACACACAGTATAACTGCTACAACAACAACACGAACACACAGTATAACTGCTACAACAACAACAACACTAGAACACACAGTATAACTGCTACAACAACAAGACGAGAACACACAGTATAACTGCTACAACAACAAGACGAGAACACACAGTATAACTGCTACAACAACAAGACGAGAACACACAGTATAACTGCTACAACAACAACACGAGAACACACAGTATAACTGCTACAACAACAAGACGAGAACACACAGTATAACTGCTACAACAACAAGACGAGAACACACAGTATAACTGCTACAACAACAAGACGAGAACACACAGTATAACTGCTACAACAACAACACGAGAACACACAGTATAACTGCTACAACAACAACAACAATAATAATAGACAGGACACTACAGTCTACTCCTCCTGTATAATAATAATAATAATAATAGACAGGACACTACAGTCTACTCCTCCTGTATAATAATAATAATAGACAGGACACTACAGTCTACTCCTTCTGTATAATAATAATAGACAGGACACTACAGTCTACTCCTTCTGTATAATAATAATAGACAGGACACTACAGTCTACTCCTCCTGTATAATAATAATAATGATAATAATAGACAGGACACTACAGTCTACTCCTCCTGTATAATAATAATAGACAGGACACTACAGTCTACTCCTCCTGTATAATAATAATAATAATAGACAGGACACTACAGTCTACTCCTCCTGTATAATAATAATAGACAGGACACTACAGTCTACTCCTCCTGTATAATAATAATAGACAGGACACTACAGTCTACTCCTCCTGTTTAATAATAATAATAATAGACAGGACACTACAGTCTACTCCTCCTCTATAATAATAATAATAATAGACAGGACACTACAGTCTACTCCTCCTGTATAATAATAATAATAATAATAATAATAGACAGGACACTACAGTCTACTCCTCCTGTATAATAATAATAATAGACAGGACACTACAGTCTACTCCTCCTGTATAATAATAATAGACAGGACACTACAGTCTACTCCTCCTGTATAATAATAATAATAGACAAAACACTACAGTCTACTCCTCCTGTATAATAATAATAGACAGGACACTACAGTCTACTCCTCCCGTATAATAATAATAATAGACAGGACACTACAGTCTACTCCTCCTGTATAATAATAATAATAACAGGACACTACAGTCTACTCCTCCTGTATAATAATAATAATAATAATAATAATAATAATAATAATAATAATAATAATAGACAGGACACTACAGTCTACTCCTCCTGTATAATAATAAAATAGACAGGACACTACAGTCTACTCCTCCTGTATAATAATAATAATAGACAGGACACTACAGTCTACTCCTCCTGTATAATAATAATAATAATAATAATAATAATAATAATAATAATAGACAGGACACTACAGTCTACTCTTCCTGTATAATAATAATAATAATAATAATAATAATAATAATAGACAGGACACTACAGTCTACTCCTCCTGTATAATAATAATAATAATAATAATAATAATAATAGACAGGACACTACAGTCTACTCCTCTTGTATAATAATAATAATAGACAGGACACTACAGTCTACTCCTCCTGTATAATAATAATAATAATAATAATAATAATAATAATAATAGACAGGACACTACAATCTACTCCTCCTGTATAATAATAATAATAGACAGGACACTACAGTCTACTCCTCCTGTATAATAATAATAGACACGACACTACAGTCTACTCCTCCTGTATAATAATAATAGACAGGACACTACAGTCTACTCCTCCTGTATAATAATAATAATAATAATAATAATAATAATAATAGACAGGACACTACAGTCTACTCCTCCTGTATAATAATAATAATAGACAGGACACTACAGTCTACTCCTCCTGTATAATAATAATAATAGACAGGACACTACAGTCTACTCCTCCTGTATAATAATAATAATAATAGACAGGACACTACAGTCTACTCCTCCTGTATAATAATAATAATAATAATAATAATAATAATAGACAGGACACTACAGTCTACTCCTCCTGTATAATAATAATAATAATAATAATAGACAGGACACTACAGTCTACTCCTCCTGTATAATAATAATAATAATAATAATAATAATAATAATAATAATAATAATAATAATAGACAGGACACTACAGTCTACTCCTCCTGTATAATAATAGACAGGACACTACAGTCTACTCCTCCTGTATAATAATAATAATAATAGACAGGACACTACAGTCTACTCCTCCTGTATAATAATAATAATAGACAGGACACTACAGTCTACTCCTCCTGTATAATAATAATAATAGACAGGACACTACAGTCTACTCCTCCTGTATAATAATAATAATAATAATAATAATAATAATAATAGACAGGACACTACAGTCTACTCCTCCTGTATAATAATAATAGACAGGACACTACAGTCTACTCCTCCTGTATAATAATAATAATAATAGACAGGACACTACAGTCTACTCCTCCTGTATAATAATAATAATAATAATAATAGACAGGACACTACAGTCTACTCCTCCTGTATAATAATAATAATAATAGACAGGACACTACAGTCTACTCCTCCTGTATAATAATAATAATAGACAGGACACTACAGTCTACTCCTCCTGTATAATAATAATAATATAATAATAATAATAGACAGGACACTACAGTCTACTCCTCCTGTATAATAATAATAATATACAGGACACTACAGTCTACTCCTCCTGTATAATAATAATAATAGACAGGACACTACAGTCTACTCCTCCTGTATAATAATAATAGACAGGACACTACAGTCTACTCCTCCTTTATAATAATAATAATAGACAGGACACTACAGTCTACTCCTCCTGTATAATAATAATAATAATAATAATAATAATAGACAGGACACTACAGTCTACTCCTCCTGTATAATAATAATAATAATAATAATAGACAGGACACTACAGTCTACTCGTCCTGTATAATAATAATAATATAATAATAATAGACAGGACACTACAGTCTACTCCTCCTGTATAATAATAATAATAATAATAGACAGGACACTACAGTCTACTCCTCCTGTATAATAATAATAATAATAATAATAATAATAGACAGGACACTACAGTCTATTCCTTCTGTATAATAATAATAATAATAGACAGGACACTACAATCTACTCCTCCTGTATAATAATAATAGACAGGACACTACAGTCTACTCCTCCTGTATAATAATAATAGACAGGACACTACAGTCTACTCCTCCTGTATAATAATAATAATAGACAGGACACTACAGCCTACTCCTCCTGTATAATAATAATAATAATAGACAGGACACTACAGTCTACTCCTCCCGTATAATAATAATAATAATAATAATAGACAGGACACTACAGTCTACTCCTTCCTGTATAATATAATAATAATATAATAATAGACAGGACACTACAGTCTACTCCTCCTGTATAATAATAATAATAATAATAATAGACAGGACACTACAGTCTACTCCTCTTGTATAATAATAATAATAATAGACAGGACACTACAGTCTACTCCTCCTGTATAATAATAATAATAATAATAGACAGGACACTACAGTCTACTCATCCTGTATAATAATAATAATAATAATAATAGACAGGACACTACAGTCTACTCCTCCTGTATAATAATAATAATAGACAGGACACTACAGTCTACTCCTCCTGTATAATAATAATAATAATAATAATAATAGACAGGACACTACAGTCTACTCCTCCTGTATAATAATAATAATAATAATAGACAGGACACTACAGTCTACTCCTCCTGTATAATAATAATAATAATAATAATAATAGACAGGACACTACAGTCTACTCCTCCTGTATAATAATAATAATAATAATAATAATAATAATAATAATAATAATAATAATAATAGACAGGACACTACAATCTACTCCTCCTGTATAATAATAATAATAATAATAATAATAGACAGGACACTACAGCCTACTCCTCCTGTATAATAATAATAATAGACAGGACACTACAGTCTACTCCTCCTGTATAATAATAATAATAGACAGGACACTACAGTCTACTCCTCCTGTATAATAATAATAATAATAATAATAGACAGGACACTACAGTACTCCTCCTGTATAATAATAATAATAATAATAATAATAATAATAATAGACAGGACACTACAGTCTACTCCTCCTGTATAATAATAATAATAATAGACAGGACACTACAGTCTACTCCTCCTGTATAATAATAATAATAATAATAATAGACAGGACACTACAGTCTACTCCTCCTGTATAATAATAATAATAGACAGGACACTACAGCCTACTCCTCCTGTATAATAATAATAATAATAGACAGGACACTACAGTCTACTCCTTCCGTATAATAATAATAATAGACAGGACACTACAGTCTACTCCTCCTGTATAATAATAATAATAATAATAATAATAGACAGGACACTACAGTCTACTCCTCCTGTATAATAATAATAATAATAATAATAATAATAATAATAATAATAGACAGGACACTACAGTCTACTCCTCCTGTATAATAATAATAATAATAATAATAGACAGGACACTACAGTCTACTCCTCCTGTATAATAATAATAATAATAATAATAATAATAATAATAATAATAATAATAGACAGGACACTACAGTCTACTCATCCTGTATAATAATAATAATAATAGACAGGACACTACAGTCTACTCCTCCTGTATAATAATAATAATAATAGAAAGGACACTACAGTCTACTCCTCCTATATAATAATAATAATAGACAGGACACTACAGTCTACTCCTCCTGTATAATAATAATAATAATAATAATAATAATAATAATAATAGACAGGACACTACAGTCTACTCCTCCTGTATAATAATAATAATAATAATAATAGACAGGACACTACAGTCTACTCCTCCTGTATAATAATAATAATAATAATAATAATAATAATAATAGACAGGACACTACAGTCTACTCCTCCTGTATAATAATAATAATAATAGACAGGACACTACAGTCTACTCCTCCTGTATAATAATAATAATAATAGACAGGACACTACAGTCTACTCCTCCTGTATAATAATAATAGACAGGACACTACAGTCTACTCCTCCTGTATAATAATAATAATAATAATAATAATAATAGACAGGACACTACAGTCTACTCCTCCTGTATAATAATAACAATAATAGACAGGACACTACAGTCTACTTCTCCTGTATAATAATAATAATAATAATAGACAGGACACTACAGTCTACTCCCCCTGTATAATAATAATAATAATAGACAGGACACTACAGTCTACTCCTCTTGTATAATAATAATAATAATAATAGACAGGACACTACAGTCTACTCCTCCTGTATAATAATAATAATAATAGACAGGACACTACAGTCTACTCCTCCTGTATAATAATAAGAATAATAGACAGGACACTACAGTCTACTCATCCTGTATAATAATAATAGACAGGACACTACAGTCTACTCCTCCTGTATAATAATAATAATAATAGACAGGACACTACAGTCTACTCCTCCTGTATAATAATAATAATAGACAGGACACTACAATCTACTCCTCCTGTATAATAATAATAATAGACAGGAGACTACAGTCTACTCCTCCTGTATAATAATAATAATAATAATAATAATAGACAGGACACTACAGTCTACTCCTCCTGTATAATAATAATAATAATAATAATAATAATAGACAGGACACTACAGTCTACTCCCCCTGTATAATAATAATAATAATAATAATAGACAGGACACTACAGTCTACTCCCCCTGTATAATAATAATAATAATAATAATAGACAGGACACTACAGTCTACTCCCCCTGTATAATAATAATAATAGACAGGACACTACAGTCTACTCCTCCTGTATAATAATAATAATAGACAGGACACTACAGTCTACTCCTCCTGTATAATAATAATAATAATAATAGACAGGACACTACAGTCTACTCCTCCTGTATAATAATAATAATAATAATAATAATGATAGACAGGACACTACAGTCTACTCCTCCTGTATAATAATAATAATAATAATAATAATAGACAGGACACTACAGTCTACTCCTCCTGTATAATAATAATAATAATAATAATAGACAGGACACTACAGTCTACTCCTCCTGTATAATAATAATAGACAGGACACTACAGTCTACTCCTCCTGTATAATAATAATAGACAGGACACTACAGTCTACTCCTCCTGTATAATAATAATAATAATAATAATAATAGACAGGACACTACGGTCTACTCCTCCTGTATAATAATAATAATAATAATAATAATAATAGACAGGACACTACAGTCTACTCCTCCTGTATAATAATAATAGACAGGACACTACAGTCTACTCCTCCTGTATAATAATAATAATAATAATAATAATAGACAGGACACTACGGTCTACTCCTCCTGTATAATAATAATAATAATAATAGACAGGACACTACAATCTACTCCTCCTGTATAATAATAATAATAGACAGGACACTACAGTCTACTCCTCCTGTATAATAATAATAATAATAATAATAATAGACAGGACACTACAGTCTACTCCTCCTGTATAATAATAATAATAGACAGGACACTACAGTCTACTCCTCCTGTATAATAATAATAATAGACAGGACACTACAGTCTACTCCTCCTGTATAATAATAATAATAGACAGGACACTACAGTCTACTCCTCCTGTATAATAATAATAATAATAATAATAGACAGGACACTACAGTCTACTCCTCCTGTATAATAATAATAGACAGGACACTACAGTCTACTCCCCCTGTATAATAATAATAATAATAAAAATAGACAGGACACTACAGTCTACTCCTCCTGTATAATAATAATAATAATAATAATAATAGACAGGACACTACAGTCTACTCCTCCTGTATAATAATAATAATAATAATAGACAGGACACTACAGTCTACTCCTCCTGTATAATAATAATAATAGACAGGACACTACAGTCTACTCCTCCTGTATAATAATAATAATAATAGACAGGACACTACAGTCTACTCCTCCTGTATAATAAATAATAGACAGGACACTACAGTCTACTCCTCCTGTATAATAATAATAATAATAATAATAATAATAATAATAGACAGGACACTACAGTCTACTCCTCCTGTATAATAATAATAATAATAATAGACAGGACACTACAGTCTACTCCTCCTGTATAATAATAATAATAATAATAATAATGATAGACAGGACACTACAGTCTACTCCTCCTGTATAATAATAATAATAATAATAGACAGGACACTACAATCTACTCCTCCTGTATAATAATAATAATAATAATAATAATAGACAGGACACTACGGTCTACTCCTCCTGTATAATAATAATAATAATAATAGACAGGACACTACAATCTACTCCTCCTGTATAATAATAATAATAGACAGGACACTACAGTCTACTCCTCCTGTATAATAATAATAATAATAATAATAATAATAATAGACAGGACACTACAGTCTACTCCTCCTGTATAATAATAATAATA